>NC_092339.1:93437500-93707500 GCF_046630445.1 Rutidosis leptorrhynchoides
AAGCTTAATTAACTCATACTTATATCATATAGGTAGTATATGCATACTTGTGGTGAATTATGCATCACTTGTCTGTATGATGCCAGCATTTAATACATAGAATTACACATCACTTTTGTGTATGATTATTATCATCCAACCATAATTCCAGCCATAATATGTATAAGTTATATTGATAAAATGGACGATTTTATTCATGTAAGTTATGAATGCACAAAATGATCTTTCTTCTTCAATTCGTAGTAACTGCAAAATGGCTGTTACTTTTGCTCATTATGTCTACAAATCTATACAAAAAAATCACTTGCAAAAGTATCAGGTTGAAGCTCTCTGTAATTATATGCTAGCCTATTCTTGATAACTATGGGCGAGTAAATACAAATAAAAATGGAGTTCTGGTACCTGCTAATTGATTGGCATGTCGTGTTTTTCATTATATACATAAACTATTTATTATTTACTAGAAATATTGATCTGAAGCTCTAATTTCATTGTTACCTGATGGGTGTTGTAGCGGCTTTAGCTGCTTGTCGTAATTTTGTATTGAATTTATTCTCTTTTTCTTTATCTTTTCAAAAGTAGACATTTTTAGGGAGATACATCTGTTGATTTATGAGTCTGTATAATGTAGCTTATTTTCAAGAACCATGTGAAAGTTCTCTCTTTCAACAAACAAAATACATCAGAGAAATGATAAGTCACATAATTTTTACAGAAGATATCGATAAAAGATCGTGAACCAATATCAGTGGTTTGAAATAGTTAACTTATTGGTCATCTACTCGTCGAGCTTTAAATTCCCAACTCTTGAAATGATCCAAAAAACAATAGTTATGGATAAATTAGGTTTGTGTAGATTTAGGTTTAGTTTTAGTTTTTGGTACTCCGTATTATTTATTTTAAAATTATTGGGGTTTGTAATTATGGAAGAAAAAGAAAAACAAGTTGAGCAAGCTTCAGATTCAGATGAAGATGGGTAAAAAGATTATTTTAAACTCACATACAATGTACATGTCAAGAGTTAACGGAATTATTTAACGGTATATAGACGGAGGGACTCTGAAGGCACATTTTTGAAAATCAAATGATTCTAAACGTTAAATAAAAGAGAGACTCTGAATGTAAAATGGTGTATAATCAAAGGACGAACAGAGCAAAAAAGTCTTAAATTAAATTTTGACCTTCATTGATTAAAGAACAACATTTCTCTTGAAGGAGTTTTGAATTGCTAACGAAAAAAGAAAAGAAAAGAAATACGATAAGTAATTAGGGAATCAAATGATCTTAAAGGGACTTAAAGCCTCATGATGCTTAAATCGACGGATTTCCTCTTACTATAAATTTCATTATAAATTTCATTCTTGCCGGTATTGACATGTTGAACGGGACTTATTGTGAGATATTATCTTTCTCTTCGAATCAACCGTTGATTTGAATTTGAATTTCAATGATTTATTTGAATTGAGCTATTGACTTGCTAATTTAATTATTGGTATTGAGAATAACAATTACTTTTTTTCTTATTATTTTATTTATTATTATTAGCTATTAATTACAATTACAATCATCATTTGCGCGAAGTCACATGTTTATTAAAATTCTGAAGATTTCATCCATAACATTGATTAAAAAAGAAAAAAAACTAACATACACAAAATTGAGTTAAAAAAGTACCTTGCAATTATAGTATCTGCGGTTCTCGACGTTCATGATGTTTGAAGTGATGCGATTCGACCACACCAACAATTAATCATGACGATTTGAGTTATTAAACCTGGACCTAATGCCCAATTTGAGATTTTGAAACCGTAGAATATAAACCCTAATTGACCAAAACAAGTGGGATCAGTAGTTGTTAATTAGGGCATAGATTGATGAAATTACCCTCATATGCTAGCCACGTGATATGGATTAACATAGTAGATATAACGGATGTCACACTCAGGTACCAAACTTGCAACCAAATGAAACATCAGGTTTATCCTTGTAACAATTATACTTTAGAACAAAGATCGAAATTTGGACCAAACATCAGGTACCAATTGTGTAATCTTTTTAAATAATAATAAAATTGACAGTTTATGTATGTAAGAATTATAGGAAATGGTGAATAAAAGTAGAAATAATCCTAGTAATTAGGATTTGTAGTATGTATGTCGCATTCGTTTGAAACGTACAAGATTTACAAAGTTTAGTTTACCAAACAGTTCGACAAGAACATAAGTTTACAAAAGTAGTAAAGTATAAATGAAACAACTTGCGACATAATATTAGTTGAAAATCACGGATTGCTATAAATAGCGTAAGTATGTATGCTTAAGTTAAATCCAAAAGTGCTATCGCTAGCGTATGCATGTATACTTGACTCCAAGCAAGTAATCAAAGTGTGCGAAAGAATGTATCAAGTAGCCAAGTATAAACCTGAGAAACATATAGAAAACTTCCAACGAAAAACGATGGTGAAATCATAGGTGTATTTGTAGACGTTGTTTTTGAACCACAAGATTTTGTATTTACATAACGTTGATTATCCAAATCGTTTGCATTCCAAAAGTATGTTCGCGAGCACCCAATTATCAAGACTTAACTTTCCTTCCATAGAACCCCATCACAATAGTGTTAGAACATACACCGTTTATCGAAAATATATTTCATCCGCACAACGGTAGCGAACCGTCCGAATGAAGGTTTGTCAAACCCGTATGGCCACACAATATAAGTTCTTGCTTACACCCTGCAAGTGTAACTAATGATAATCGAATTGAGGATTTTTGTTCTAACTCGCTGTGGAATGTTTGTTTCCGTACTTGTGTTCAAAGTATAAAAGTATGTAGTATAAAACTGTATATGTTTCTCATCCCATGATTTAAAAGTATAAAAGTTGTTGAAAGATGGGACTATGATCTCACCTCGGGTGTACGAGTATAAAGGTACTTCACAAAGTAAACGTGTGCATGAAAGTTGCTTAGTCTTGACCTAAACAAGTAAGTTGTATCAATTAACTGGTTATGACACAAGGTCGGGCGAAATGTGTTCAATTAGTCCTATGGCTCGTTACGACTCGATTATGTAGCATGTGAATCACGTTGTCAAGTTTCATGCAAGATATAGGTGTAACGAATGGTTATAACGAATAAACAAAGTATTGGTTAAGTTTGAATAAAAGTCAACTTTTGGTCAAAGTCAAAGTCAACGAAAAAGTTAACACGTTCGGGTCGGGTCTCGGACAATTTTTCTGAGGTTTTTAATCATATATAAGCATGTTAGCCAAGTTTCATGTTGATCGGGGGTGCGTAGCATAGTTAGAATTAAACGAAAATGCGTATTTTTAGATAGCCGGGGCCCGGAGCGGCGCTCAGATGGTCTGTTCAGCAAGTCTGGCAGTTTTGAACACTTAAACGAATCCAACTTCAAACAACCATAACTTATGAACCGTAAACATTCAAAACACGTATCTTATATCGTTGGAAAGGTAATTTAACGAGGAATGCAACTAATCACATTTCATCAATCAAATACATCAATAAAAATAATAAAAACCTCAATAAATGATCATTATTTAACGTTTCAAGCTCAAAAATGCAAACGGTGATTCGGGAATCCAATTTACGCATACGATCCGCCGTTTCAAAGGTAATTAGACATACATTGCAACTAAACACTTACTAACAATATGTCATAGCATTCAATGTATCAAAAGTTCATTTCAAAGTTCATCAAACCCTAACCAAAATCAAGAATTTAATCATTTTGTAAATGGAGCTTTTCTAAATCAACCTACACATCAAAATGAAGCTAATGATGGTAGTAACACATTTAATACATGAACTTTAACATTTAAACAACATTTAATCATCCAGAATTCAAGATTAAGCACACCCATTTTTCATATTCAAGCTAGTTACTCAAAATAACAAATCGAGCAAACCAAACACATATTCATGTTAGACTTGAGCCATAGACACTAACTAATACCATTTCAAGTTCATAAATCGAATTAGAGAAATCTAGAGTTTTAGAAATGTTATCCAAACGAAATGAAATTGGTATCAAGTTGTAGAGGATGAAGAGAGGATTCCAAAAGTACGATTTGTTTTGATGTTTGCGTCCTTGAAAAGATTTGGATGATGATTCTTTGTTGAGAGGATTTGAGATAAAAATGAAAGTATGAAGATGGTAGTGGGTGATGAATGAATGGTGGGGAGGATACTTTGAATAGTTGACTCTCTTGGCCAAGTTTGGTCACTTGGCACAAATACTCCCTCGAGTTTGGAAGCGGGTGCGTGAATTAACCACACGAATTATTTTAAAAACGCTAGAGTAAACGGGATATGTTAAAATCAAATAACGGAAATATTACGAACGTTAGTTAACAAAAGATACGAATTTAGGTAACGAAAGATATTATCTAAGAAAAAAAATGGTGTTAAAAATAAATTTACGGAAAAACGCGGGATGTTACATTACCTACACCTTACAAGAAATTTCGTCCCGAAATTTAGTTGGAAGTAGTAGTCGTTGTTTCTTCCTCAAGATCTTGCGTTGCAAATTCTATGAATTGGTGAAGGCACTTCCTTGGGCATTTCAACAAACTTTGACAGTCGGGATTTCACGTCGTCTCAGAGTTTGGTTTCACGATCTATAATTTCAACCGGTTCTCCTATGAAGTGGAGTATATCGTCAATAGTAAGCTCATCGAAGAGGATAACAAGTTCATGTTCGGTAAGACACTTCTTTAAGTTTGATACATGGAATGTAGGATGAACAGAATTCGATTGTGTTGGGGGTTCGAAACGGTAAGCAACGGGCCCAAAACGCCCCAAGATTTTAAAAGGATCAAAATATCGTGGTTTCTGCGTTTCCCGAAATGGATTTCACCTTTCCAAGGTGCGACTTTTAACATTACGCGGTCCCCCATTTGGAATTCGAGAGGTTTACGTCTAACATCGGCATAGCTCTTTTGGCAACTACGGGCCTCTTGAGTCTTTCTCGGGTTTGAAAAAATTTCTCGGTTGTTTCATGAATGAGTTCGGGTCCGGTGGTTTGCTTGTCACCTACTTCGGTTCAATAATTAAGAAAACGACAATTGCGGCTATATGAGTTTCGAAAAGGTGCGGCGTTAATACACGAGTGATAGCTATCGTTGTAAGTGGAATTAATTAAAGGCAACAATACAAGTTCGTGATATGTTTTCCAAGGTTTGAATCGTACGTTTGCTTGGTCCGTCGGTTTGTGGTTGATATGCCGTACTCATGTCTAAACGTGGTCCCGAGGCTTTTTGTAAGTCTAGAAGTGAAACGAGCATCTCGATCTGAAACGAGGTACATTTCTTTAAGGTATTTTTGAACAAGTTTTTGTTTCTCAATAAATTCGCGCCACAGAAGATTTATCGGTTTCCAAAAATGTTCGTTAGGACTATTCACCCTCGTGGCGAATACTAGTATAACGTGAAGAGTCTCTCTCTCCATTGAGAAATTAGAAAAAAGATTTCCTTATACGGAAGTACGAGTGTAATGCGAGAGAAGTTTCCGCCTCAATGTGAGAATGTCAAGCATATTTGTAGTTCGTCGATAAAACTGCGCGAAAACGAGATAGTGTACACGTGTAACATATTTTTGAAGTCGAAAGAATTTGTGATTCATTCGGAAGCATAAATATGGTTCGACAATAATCGAAGATGTGTCCCTGGTATGGTTGTTATCAATATTCTCGGAGTTTTCGGATATCCAACAAGAAAAATGAAGTCATGTACATGGCACATGGTGGTGATTAGGTTGATCGAGTCCAATCACCATCAAGTGTCACTAGAACTTTGGTATGACTTACCGTAATATAACCACGTTGATCGAGTGTCGTTATATTACGCTAACTCATACCTCCATCCCTCATCACTCCATAGATTCAAGTTCGTGTAATCGTGAAGATTTAAAATGAACAAAGAGTAACGACGTCTCAAACGTGACTCGTATTGGATAGAAAGAATTAGTGCAACTCTAAAGAAGCGTTTCCCGAGGGAAGGGTATAAATGATTGTTCACGTCAATGCGGTTCAAGTCAAACAATAACGTCTTTAGGTGCAAAAAGAGTAACTAATTATGATAACGAGACGTACGTAACCGTAGTGATAAGTAGTGATGACAATACTTATCAAAAGTAGTGGTGGTAACTTTACAACACTTGTGGATAGTAAGTCGGGACGGTGACGAATAACAACTGAGGAGACAGAGTTCTCGAACTAGTATGACTAATGAAGTCGTTGCCATCCTTACGCGTATGAATCATGAATTTACGTGTGTTACCAGAAAGTGGCAGGATACGAATTCGTATGATGAAATTTTAGTACCATTAAGAAGTTCACCTAAGAAAGATTTAAGTATAAATGCACAAGTAGTCAGGTAAGTGCTATCTATAGCAAATGCAAGTTAGGATGCAATGATTAACTATCCGGTTGTAGTCTAGATTCACTAATGCATCCTAAAGACTCTGTCAGACACACTAATGCATATCCTAGTTCCCTACAACCAACGCTCTGATACCATCTGTAACGACCCGACCAAAACATCATTGATGGCGTCGTTATCTTAGGTCCCGTTACGTGGTCATAGTCCCTATATGAGACGCGTTTGACCAAAATTATGTCGCATTCGTTTGAAACGTACAAGATTTACAAAGTTTAGTTTACCAAACAGTTCGATAAGAAGATAAGTTTACAAAAGTAGTAAAGTATAAATGAAACAACTTGTGACATAATATAAGTTGAAAATCACGGATTGTGTGATGACCCGAAAAAAATTTCGACTAATTTAAACCAATTCTCTTTATGATTTAATATATATGTATGTATATATATATATATATATTATAAGATGTACAAGTAAAAACGACTTTCCTACAGTAAAACATTAATTGCTACAGTAAAAATGACTTTGCTACAGTAAAACACTATTTGCTACAGTAAAACACTATTTGCTACAGTAAAATACTATTTGATGTCGACGAACTAGCAAACAAAAACGGAAAAGGCGGCCATGCGATCGCATGGCAAAAACACTGAAAACTCATGCGATCGCATGAGCTACAGTAAATCGAAAAGTAATATAAATACGCAGTTTGTTCGACGAACTCTATCACATTAATCTCAATATTTATATTTATATTATAATTATAATTTTAAATTTAAGTTTAATAATAATAAGGTATATACGAGGGTGTTTTTAATTCGGGTTTCAAACCGCTTTAAGCTAAGGAAATATTAGGTATTATTCGGGGTATTGTTCTTGAATCCAAGGCCAACCATACAGTCGTCTACCATCATTACGTCTACGCAATTTGCCTACAATATTGAATCGCAATATTGAACTGTGAGTTATAGATCCCTTTTTAAATACTTTAAATATTTTTGGGCTGAGAATGCATGCAATTTATTTTAAACGCGATAAGACACAAGTACATACTAAATTCTACACTGAGTTAAACCGGAAATCCCTTAGCTTTGGTAACTAGTAGCTGCCAGTACATAGGATATGGACTGGTGGGCGCGAATAATTGTATATGGATCCATAGGGCTTGACATCCCCGTCCGAGCTAGAGCGCTAGCCTTTTAACGGACGTATGTTATTTGAGTTTAAGACACGTTGGTTTGCGTGTATTAAAACGAATGGGGTAATTATCACTATAGCGTTAAGTTTAGTTACCAGGGTGCTCTGTTACGTAGAATCTATTGATAAACTTTTGATGAAATCTTGTGGTCTATCTTTATATATGTTTATGACTCGAGCAATTAAACAAATAACTCACCAACATTCGTGTTGACTTTTTAGCATGTTTCATTCTCAGGTCCTTAGAATGCTTCCGCTGTGATGTGCTTGTTGCCTGCATGGAGTCTCTCATGCTTTGTACAAAGTTTATTGCATTCAAAATAAAACTGCGCTGTGTAATAAATAATTGGACTGTGATGTCAACCTGTAAATTAAAGACTTATGTATTTTGGGGTTTTGCTTATTCCTAAGCACTCGCCCACATGTTTATAACTTTCTATGTTTAGAAAGTCACTTATTTTAATGAATGCAATATTTTATCAAAACGTATCATATAGAGGTCAAAACCTCACTGTGGAATCAATGATTAACGTGCCGCGTCAATAGCGATTTTGACGGGTCGTTACAGTTGGTATCCGAGCTTGAGGTCATAGGGAACCAGAAATTACATTAGTGTGTTTAACTGGTAATTGTTAGGATGCATTAGTGAGTCTGGACTATGACCATATTTGTTTTTACTGATTTTTGCTTATCATTTGGTCAAAAACATTATATGTAATATATTTATATGCTAACGTAATTGTTGTTTCAATTATGTGATAGATGACTTCTTCTAATCCTATCATTTTGTACGACTCGGAATCGGACACTGAATCTATTCTATCCACAACTGAAAAGGGCGTTCAAATACCTATTAAAGAAGAAATTGTGTTAGCAGGGGAATCTCAACTCCCGGTAAACCCAGAGGAGGTTCCAGCTCCACCCAGCTTTAGTTTTCCGGAGCCACAGTATCGTTGGCATGGACCCATGATCCCTGGAGTAAAAGAGGATCGTCCATTTTTAAACAAATATGGACATTGGTCTAGATATACCGCCGACGGGCGGGTTGTGCCGATTACGCCTGGCAGATTTCGGTTCATGACCACCGGTACATATTCTTGCAGTTCGTCGTCATATTCTCCTACACATGACTCAGACAGTTCGTCATCAGACGAGATCAGTAAGGAGGAGGATTTCGCTAATGAAATAAAAGAGATCACTAAGGAGAAATTCCAACTTGCAATAGATAATAAAAACAACCACAATAATAAAATGTCCTTAATTATTAAAAAAGAACAGGACCATTCGATCCGTAACCACCCTTATTGTATTAAACCCACTGAGGCAACGGGTACCTCAAAACCCCAACTAAAAATAAAATACACTGCCAGAATGTCTGTCGGACCATGTGCACACAAACAATTGGCAGAGAGAACCAAATGGGAAGAAGTTTCTGATAGTTCTGAATAAACGACCTCGCAACCATAAATCTTCCATGCGCTATTTTATTGCTTATGTGTGCTACTCTATCTTGTTATGTAAAATAAGCATATGTAAAATATCAGTATTGTATGGTATTGTATTATTTTGGTTTATTAATAATAAATGCATGGAATGATTATTTGTATTATTACTACTTCTTATTATTATTATTACATAATAATGTAGTAACTCGCTATAATTTTTCATAGTGGAATATTATTAGGATTTTAGTAGTTAATTCCTTGTACTAGCTATTATGTATGAACTTAACGGGTAGGTAATACCCTAGAAATAATTATAAAATGCTAATAAGAAGAAAAGGCTTTTATAATAATCGGTTCATATTATTAATATGCTACGATTAACTATTGACAACTCATTTTACCTATAATATTCTATATGATTAAATTATATCTGTTGTGTTTATTGAAGAAACATGTCTCAAATGTCGGATGCCGAGTTTGAGCAACTAGTCGAGAAACGTGTGAATGAAAGAATTGCTGCAGCCGAGGCAGCAAAAGCAACAGCCGAAGCAGCAGCCAAAGCAGCAGCCGTAAACACAAACTCACGAAACGGATGCTCATACAAAACTTTTCAAGGATGCAAACCACAGACGTTTAGTGGAACCGAGGGACCAGTCGGTTTAACCCGATGGTTTGAAAAGATGGAGTCCGTTTTCAAAATCAGTAATTGTGCGAACGGAGACAAGTCAAAGTATGCTTCGTGTACGTTGCAAGACGGTGCACTTACTTGGTGGAACAATTATGCTAAAGCAGAAGGAATAGATACGGCATATGATATCTCTTGGGAAGAACTGAAAAAGATGCTAATCGAGGAGTACTGTCCTCGAAACGAGATCAGAAAAATGGAATATGAGTTACGTAATCTGAAGGTTATCGGCGCAAATCTCAATAACTATGAAAAGCGTTTCATGGAACTAGCCTTGTTGTGTCCCGAATTGGTGCCAAACGAGAAACGAAAGATAGAAATGTATATTGACGGTTTATCGATCAATATCAAAGGAAATGTTACATCGTCCAAACCAAATACGATGCAGGAAGCCATGACAATGGCACACCAACTCATGGACCAGATCACAGAGAGTTCGATTAAGGCACCAATTACCGAAGTCAAGACAACTGAAGGAAAGAGGAAATGGGAAGACTATAAGGGCAAAAGTACTCACCTGAAGAAACAAGAAACTTTTAAAGGTAAACAAGATGGGGCAACTGCAAGTCCAAACTATAAGGGACCTCATCCGTTCTGCAAAAGGTGTTACACACATCATACAGGCTATTGCCAAGTGGTCTGTGATAAGTGCAACAAGAAAGGACATGTGGCGAAAGATTGTTATGCCACCGTTTCTGAAGTACAGACAAAATTGACCGATGTCAAGAAATGTTATGGATGCGGGAAGTCTGGTCACTTTATAAATCAATGCCCTGATAAGGAGAAGAACAAAGAACCCGCACGTGGGAGGGCATTTAATGTTAGTGCCAGTAAAGCACGTGAGGATCCTAATCTTGTCACGGGTACGTTTACCGTTAATAATCAACTAGCTTCTATTATGTTTGATACGGGTGCTGATAGAAGTTATATGTGTAAAGACTTTAGTTTTAAACTAAAATGTGCATCATTACCTCTAGACGATAAATATACTATTGAATTAGCTAATGGTAAACTGATAAAAGCCGATAAAATTTGCCATGGTTGCGAAATGAATCTCGCTGGTGAAACCTTCAAAATTGATTTGATACCCGTAGAATTAGGAAGTTTTGATGTAATCGTTGGCATGGACTGGATGTCCAAAACAAGAGCGGAAGTTGTTTGCGCCGAGAAAGCAATCCGCATCCCTCGTAAGGATGAAACGTCATTAATGATTTATGGGGAGAAGAACAACTCAAAACTGAACTTTATCAGCTGCATGAAGGCCCAGAAACTTATAAGAAAAGGTTGTTATGCTATTCTGGCACACGTAAAGAAGATCGATACTGAAGAAAGAAGCATTGATGACATGCCGGTTGTAAGAGAATATCCCGGAGTATTTCCAAAAGAATTACCGGGGCTACCTCCACTCAGATGTGTAGAATTCCAGATTGATCTCATACCAGGAGCTGCACCTGTAGCCCGATCTCCATATAGACTTGCACCTTCAGAAATGCAAGAATTACAAGACCAGTTGCAAGAATTATCGGACCGTGGATTTATTCGTCCTAGTTTTTCACCTTGGGGTGCTCCTATTCTGTTCGTCAAGAAGAAGGATGGATCTATGAGAATGTGCATAGATTACAGAGAATTAAACAAATTAACGATCAAGAATCGGTACCCATTACCGAGGATTGATGATTTGTTTGATCAATTGCAAGGATCAAGTGTTTATTCTAAGATTGATCTACGCTCCGGATATCATCAACTGAGAGTGAAGGAAGAAGATGTTCCTAAAACCGCGTTCAGAACCCGTTACGGTCACTATGAGTTTCTAGTCATGCCTTTTGGATTAACTAATGCTCCAGCAGTATTCATGGATCTAATGAATCGCATCTGTAGACCGTATTTAGACAAATTTGTCATTGTTTTTATCGACGACATATTGATTTACTCTAAGAACAAGGAAGAACATGAGCAACACTTAAGACTGGTACTAGAGATACTCAAGAAAGAAGAATTGTACGCAAAATTTTCGAAGTGTGATTTCTGGTTACAAGAAGTACAATTTTTGGGCCATGTTGTCAGTAAACATGGAATTAAAGTTGACCCCGCCAAGATCGAAGCCATTAGTAAATGGGAAACCCCGAAGACTCCAACACAAATTCGCCAATTCTTAGGTCTTGCTGGTTACTACCGAAGATTCATTCAAGATTTCTCTAGAATCGCCAAACCCTTAACTGCATTGACTCAAAAGGGAAAGAAGTATGATTGGTCCACGGAACAGGAATCCTCATTCCAGTTATTAAAGAAGAAGTTAACGTCTGCACCCATTTTGTCATTACCAGAAGGAAATGATGATTTCGTGATCTATTGTGACGCTTCGCGCCAAGGTTTAGGATGTGTATTAATGCAACGCACAAAAGTTATCGCATATGCCTCACGACAACTAAAAATTCATGAAAAGAACTATACGACACACGATTTGGAATTTGGAGCTGTAGTTTTTGCACTCAAAATATGGAGACACTATCTATATGGCACCAAGTGTACAGTGTACACCGACCATAAGAGTCTTCAGCATATTTTTGATCAAAAACAACTCAATATGAGACAACGTCGCTGGGTAGAGTTGTTAAACGATTACGATTGTGAAATCCGTTACCACCCCGGAAAGGCTAATGTTGTAGCTGATGCCCTAAGTCGAAAAGAAAGAGTAAAACCTCTTAGGGTCCGAGCTTTGAATATTAAAATTCGTACTGATCTCACAAAGCAAATTCAAGCAGCACAGTTAGAGGCTTTAAAAGAAGAAAACGAAAAAGGCGAAATAAGCAAAGGGTTAGAAAAACAACTTGAAGAAAAAGCCGATGGAACCCTGTATTTTGCTGGTAGGATATGGGTACCAAAACATGGTAACCTAAGGCAACTAGTACTGGATGAAGCACACAAAACGAGGTACTCAATTCACCCAGGAAACGGAAAAATGTACCACGATCTCAAGAAGTTTTATTGGTGGCCTAATATGAAAACAGAAATTGCTACTTATGTAAGCAAATGTTTAACGTGTGCAAAGGTCAAAGCTGAGCACCAAAAGCCGTCAGGAATACTGCAACAACCAGAAATTCCGCAGTGGAAATGGGAAAGAATAACCATGGATTTCATTACGAAATTGCCAAGGACTGCAAGTAGTCATGATACTATTTGGGTGATAGTTGATCGTCTAACTAAATCAGCTCACTTTCTACCAATAAAGGAGACAGACAGTATGGAGAAATTAGCACGCCTATATTTGAAGGAAGTAGTTTCCAGGCATGGTGTACCCATCTCTATCATATCTGATCGCGACACCCGATTCACATCACGTTTCTGGCAGTCATTACAAAAAGCATTGGGAACTCGATTAGATATGAGCACCGCTTATCACCCACAGACAGATGGTCAAAGTGAAAGAACAATACAAACATTGGAAGACATGTTACGGGCATGCGTGATTGACTTTGGAACCAGTTGGGATCGACACTTACCGTTGGCAGAATTTTCATACAATAACAGCTATCATACGAGCATCAACGCAGCGCCATTTGAAGCACTTTACGGTAGAAAGTGCAGATCTCCTATATGTTGGAGTGAAGTAGGAGAAAGACAACTTACTGGACCAGAAATTATTCACGAAACCACCGAAAAGATCATTCAAATACAACAGCGATTGAAAACGACCATGAGTCGCCAAAAGAGTTATGCTGATGTAAGAAGAAAACCGCTAGAATTTCAAGTGGGCGACAAAGTCATGTTGAAAGTGTCACCCTGGAAAGGCGTTGTACGATTCGGTAAACGAGGAAAGCTAAGTCCTAGGTACGTAGGACCCTTTGAAATCACCGAAAGAATTGGCACAGTTGCTTATCGATTAAAGCTACCGCAAGAACTTAGTAGTGTTCACAACACATTTCACGTGTCAAATTTGAAGAAATGTTTAGCTGAAGAGGATGTCGTAATTCCTCTTGACGAAATACGAATCAATGATAAACTCCATTTTATCGAAGAACCTGTTGAAATCATGGACCGTGAGGTCAAACAATTAAAACAAAGCAAAATACCGATAGTTAGAGTTCGTTGGAACGCAAGACGAGGACCCGAGTTTACTTGGGAACGTGAAGATCAGATGAAGCAAAAGTATCCACATTTGTTCACTGATATCGCTCATGAAACAGGTACTACTCAAAATTTCGGGACGAAATTTTCTTTAACGGGGAGGTACTGTGATGACCCGAAAAAAATTTCGACTAATTTAAACCAATTCTCTTTATGATTTAATATATATGTATGTATATATATATATATATATATATATATATATATATATATATATATATATATATATATATATATATATATATATATATTATAAGATGTACAAGTAAAAACGACTTTCCTACAGTAAAACATTAATTGCTACAGTAAAAATGACTTTGCTACAGTAAAACACTATTTGCTACACTAAAACACTATTTGCTACAGTAAAATACTATTTGATGTCGACGAACTAGCAAACAAAAACGGAAAAGGCGGCCATGCGATCGCATGGCAAAAACACTGAAAACTCATGCGATCGCATGAGCTACAGTAAATCGAAAAGTAATATAAATACGCAGTTTGTTCGACGAACTCTATCACATTAATCTCAATATTTATATTTATATTATAATTATAATTTTAAATTTAAGTTTAATAATAATAAGGTATATACGAGGGTGTTTTTAATTCGGGTTTCAAACCGCTTTAAGCTAAGGAAATATTAGGTATTATTCGGGGTATTGTTCTTGAATCCAAGGCCAACCATACAGTCGTCTACCATCATTACGTCTACGCAATTTGCCTACAATATTGAATCGCAATATTGAACTGTGAGTTATAGATCCCTTTTTAAATACTTTAAATATTTTTGGGCTGAGAATGCATGCAATTTATTTTAAACGCGATAAGACACAAGTACATACTAAATTCTACACTGAGTTAAACCGGAAATCCCTTAGCTTTGGTAACTAGTAGCTGCCAGTACATAGGATATGGACTGGTGGGCGCGAATAATTGTATATGGATCCATAGGGCTTGACATCCCCGTCCGAGCTAGAGCGCTAGCCTTTTAACGGACGTATGTTATTTGAGTTTAAGACACGTTGGTTTGCGTGTATTAAAACGAATGGGGTAATTATCACTATAGCGTTAAGTTTAGTTACCAGGGTGCTCTGTTACGTAGAATCTATTGATAAACTTTTGATGAAATCTTGTGGTCTATCTTTATATATGTTTATGACTCGAGCAATTAAACAAATAACTCACCAACATTCGTGTTGACTTTTTAGCATGTTTCATTCTCAGGTCCTTAGAATGCTTCCGCTGTGATGTGCTTGTTGCCTGCATGGAGTCTCTCATGCTTTGTACAAAGTTTATTGCATTCAAAATAAAACTGCGCTGTGTAATAAATAATTGGACTGTGATGTCAACCTGTAAATTAAAGACTTATGTATTTTGGGGTTTTGCTTATACCTAAGCACTCGCCCACATGTTTATAACTTTCTATGTTTAGAAAGTCACTTATTTTAATGAATGCAATATTTTATCAAAACGTATCATATAGAGGTCAAAACCTCACTGTGGAATCAATGATTAACGTGCCGCGTCAATAGCGATTTTGACGGGTCGTTACAGATTGCTATAAATAGCGTAAGTATGTATGCTTAAGTTAAATCCAAAAGTGCTATCGCTAGCGTATGCATGCATGCTTGACTCCAAGCAAGTAATCAAAGTGTGCGGAAGAATGTATCAAGTAGCCAAGTATGAACCTGAGAAACATATAGAAAACTGTCAACGAAAAACGTTGGTGAAATCATAGGTGTATTTGCAAACGTTGTTTTTGAACCACAAGATTTTGTATTTCCATAACGTTGATTATCCAAATCGTTTGCATTCCAAAAGTATGTTCGCGAGCACCCAATTATCAAGACTTAACTTTCCTTCCATAGAACCCCATCACAATAGTGTTAGAATATACACTGTTTCTTGAAAATATATTTCATCCGCACAATGGTAGCGAACCGTCCGAATGAGGGTTTGTCAAACCCGTATGGCCACACAATATAAGTTCTCGCTTACACCCTGCAAGTGTAACTAATGATAATCAAATTGAGGATTTTTGTTCTAACTCGCTGTGGAATGTTTGTTTCCGTATTTGTGTTCAAAGTATAAAATTATGTAGTATAAAACTGTATATGTTTCTCATCCCATGATTTAAAAGTATAAAAGTTGTTGAAAGATGGGACTATGATCTCACCTCGGGTGTACGAGTATAAAGGTACTTCACAAAGTAAACGTGTACATGAAAGTTTCTTAGTCTTGACCTAAACAAGTAAGTTGTTTCAATTAACTGGTTACGACACAAGGTCGGGCGAAATGTGTTCAATTAGTCCTATGGCTCGTTACGACTCGATTATGTAGCATGTGAATCACGTTGTCAAGTTTCATGCAAGATATAAGTGTAAACGAATGGTTATAACGATTAAACAAAGTATTGGTTAAGTTTGAATAAAAGTTAACTTTTGGTCAAAGTCAAAGTCAACGAAAAAGTCAATACGTTCGGGTCGGGTCTCGGACAATTTTTCTGAGGTTTTTAATCATATATAAGCATGTTGGCCAAGTTTCATGTTGATCGGGGGTGCGTAGCATAGTTAGAATTAAACAAAAATGCGTATTTTTGGACAGCCGAGGCCCGGAACGGCGCTCCAGGACCTTGAGCGGCGCTCAAATGGTTTGTTCAGCAAGTCTGGCAGTTTTGACCACTTAAACGAATCCTACTTCAAACAACCATAACTTATGAACCGTAAATATTCAAAACACGTATCTTATATCGTTGGAAAGGTAATTTAACGAGGAATACAACTAAACACATTTCATCAATCAAATCTGATGTGCATAGAGGTGTATACGAAATAGTTAAATTTTTATTGCGAAATACTATTAAATACAATACAATTTTACACAAGTTATTTATTTATTTATAGAGTGGAAATACCTAAACCTTGCTACAACACTTATAGGCAGTGTACCTAATTGTACAGTAGTGTAGTTTTTAGTTAGTCCGGTTCGTTCCACAGGGATCTAGCCAAGTTTAACGCTATATTTTTAAAATTATATTTGTAAATATATAAATATATATATATATATATATATATATATATAAGTAGTATTATTATTATAAAAGGGGGTTTTTTACCGTTTAATGACCGGTTTGTCGATTTTAAAACTTAAGTCGCAGTTAAAACCTAATGTAAAATATTAAAAATAAAAATAGCTTAATTTAAAGCGTAAAGTAAATGACAATAATTAAAGTACGATAAATTAAAGTGCGATAAATAAAATGACAATAAATAAAATTGCGATAATTAAAAATTACGATAATTAAAATGACAATAAATTAAAGTCTGATAATTAAAAGTGCAATTAAATATGAAATAAAGGAATTATGTTTATTTAAACTTTCGTAATCATGATGTTTGACGTGTTGATTTTAGTTTATTACCATGGGTTAATTGTCCTTTGTCCTAGATTATTTGATATGTCCATACAGTTTTGTCCATAATAGTCCATCAGTCATAAATATAAAGTGCGAGAGTCTTCGTCAAATTATCCTTATACCCGAAGTCAAATATTCCAACTAATTGGGGATTCGAACTGTAACAAGGTCTTAATACTTTGTTTTAATGAATACACCAGGTTATCAACTGCGTGTAATCCAAGGTTTACTACTTTGTTAACAATTACACCAATTACCCTTGAATGTAATCCACCCCTGTTTCAATGAGTCCATTGACTATTATTCCATTCCCGTATCCGGTAAAATGAATAATTATTGGTATTTATAGATATCCCGCCCACTGTACCCAGTCAAGCGTATGTGGTTATTACAAATACGTCAAATTATAAGTCTATATATTAAATTAATGAGGTATCATTTAGTTAATATAAAGCCTATTAATAGCCCATAGTCTAATTTCCACAAGTGTCATTCTTTTATCCAAACCCCAATTATGGTACAAAGCCCAATTACCCCGTCTTAATATTTTAGCCCAACATCACGATTACTTCGATTTAAATAAGCATAATAATAACTTAGCTACGAGACATTAATTTAAAAAGGTTGAACATAACTTACAATGATTAATAATAGCATAGCGTTACACGGACAGAATTTCGACTTACACACTTACAACATTCGCTAACATACCCTTATTATTATTAATCTTAAATTAAAATTAAAATATAATTATATATATATATATATCTGTGAGATAAAGAGGATAGATGGTGTAAACATTCGACCGAATTCGTTGCTTTTTATAGGATGTGGCCTGATACTATTCACCATGCGATCACATGGCATTTTTGCCTTCTGGCCATGCGATCGCATGGCCTTATTTTACAGCTCACATGATTTTGTTTGTTTATTTGCCGACGGTTTATATATATAATATAATATATATATAATTTTAAGAATTATTTATATATTATATTATATTTATGTGCATAGTTGACTTGTAATTTTTAGTCCGTTGCGTCGAGCGTTGAGAGTTGACTCTGGTCCCGGTTCCGGATTTTCGAACGTCCTTTCGTACTATTTAATATCTTGTACTTTGCTTTTTGCGTCTTGTACTCTTGTAACTTTTAGACGTTTCTCATCAATAATTTGAACCACTTTGATTGTACTTTGTACTTTTGAGCTTTTTGGTCATTTGCGTCTTCAATTCGTCGAATCTGTCTTTTGTCTTCACCTTTTATTATTTAAATGAATATCACTTGTAAATAGAACAATTGCAACTAAAAGCTTGTCTTTCTTGAGGGATAATGCTATGAAATATATGTTCGTTTTTAGCATTATCAAATATTCCCACACTTGAGCGTTGCTTGTCCTCAAGCAATATAGTCTTGAAATACAAATACTAGCATCACTTCTTTATTCTTCACACTTTGTACATCAGTGATTTCTATACGGCGGTATAAACAATGGTAGTAACGTTGTGGTTTACAGTCCCACATGACTATGAAAATTTAGATCCTTAAGGAAATTGGATCTTTATGAAAACATTTGATCTTTTGAAAATTCAATCTAGCTTTTACCCTAGATAAGTTTTCCGGAATAACCCTTCACCGGTGTTTGCAAATTGTTTTTGTGGGTTTGGTGGGTTTCAGATTTGAAAATTTTAGCTCAAAACTTATGGTTTTGTGTCACCCACTTGCTAACCTTGTATTGGGAAAGCAACACGTCTAGTATACTTGCTCCGTATATTACCTTTCGGTAAACTTCCGTCCGATTGTAAAGGAAAGCGTTGAACAAGCAACTGTTAAGGCAATGTCCCGTGACATGCTTTTGATTATGGTCTATAACGTGTCGGATGCAATTATTATCCTTTGTAGGAGCAATAGTAAAGATCACTCTATAGTTTTTTGGTCTGACACAAGGTCCTGTCTTCGACCATGCTATGCAACCATCGTTCTTACGGTTGACACCCGATTTGGTTCAGGTGACCTAATGAATTCTAGGTGAATTCCTAGGATTTTACGTTCAATGGTAATGAACGCATTGAAAATAGGGTTTTCAGAAAACAAATCGGTTTGTAATTTGATCAAAATATTTTCTCGTTCAAGCTCGAGTTTAGATATCATCGAATTTCATGAGTTTGTAATTCTCAATCTTTAAAAGTCAATCTCAAGGATTGAGTAATATCAGTCTTAAAAGCTGATTTTTGATCTTTAAGGAGATTATCCTTTCAGGGGATCTGATTCATTAGTCTTATAAGCTAATTTGCATGGTGCCCCCCATTGTACGAGACAGATCCTCTCATGGTTAGGATAAGTCTGACCACTTGGCGACCCTATTTGATGCTGAGGTCCGTGGATTTCCAGCTGATTTTCGAGAAAACTTTTCAAGGTTTTTCGTAGACTCTACAACTTGTCTGGACGACAACTTCCTGACCTAAATCAAGAAGCGCGTGTCTTTTTCTCTCGAAAGACTTTACTTTCTTTTAAATTATAATAAACTGGGTAAAACTGGTTAATATCGTCCAAAACAAAAGTATCTTTAATTATTTGTACAAAAATATGTGACATATATTTTAAATAACTTGGTAAATTTTTCCCACACTTGGCTTTTATTTTCCTTTCTTTGCCTTTTTATTGTCCTCTATTCCATTTTAAATGAATTCTAACATTTTAGGTTATTTCTCAATTTATGTCCTTTCCGAGGTAACAATGATTTCGGTGTTAACACCTAGTTTTATTGCTCATAAATATGTATAAAAATGATTTTGAGTTCATTTAATTGAAAATTTTGAAAATTTTTACTAGAATTGGGTAGTCAGTATATAAGACTTGGGCTGTTCTTTATTATCAGAGAGCACTAGATTCTAATACAACTACTGTGTTACTAGTATTTTTAATGGTAACCAAGTGTATAAATAAAAAAAAAAAAAATTAAAAATCCGAAAGAATTTAACCCCTTCTCACACTTAAGATCTTGCAATGTCCTCATTTGCAAGAAATCAGTACAATTTAAATTATAGAGGGTGATTAGCGTAGAAAAATGATTAAATTTTACCTAAGTTTCCAAACATATTGGCGTTTGTTTGTTGAATGATAAATGGTGCACATCATTTGTTCATTCCGTCTTGTTGTTACATCACATTTGTTTTTCGTTTTGTCGTCAAAATTAGTAGCTTTTGCTGAACTTAATACTAGTCTTTGAAAATGCGTTGTTTTACCCTGTTGTGTACAATTGACAATATACATACATACAAATAATAACATGCATGGTAATTTGAAATGGGACTTAACATCCCACTTTCAAATCAAATATGAAATATTAGTACAACATACTAAAAATATTAAACATTACATTAAAAGTATCACAATATTATAAATAAAAATAATAAAAGATAAAAATCATAGAAATCACCAACGGGAACTGTATCAATCTGGATAGGGGTTCCAGTTCATGCCGTTGGGCGGGTTCCATGGTTGGTTATAGGTGTACTGATAGGCCTGGTTAGGGTCGTAGAGAGTAAATGGTGGTCGCATATCAGGCTGGTATGGAGGATAGTAAGCAGGTCGGGTTGGTACGTAGTTATTATGTACCTGAGGTGATAGCTGGCTCATGATATGATGCTGATGATAGTGCCATCTATCATGCTGTCGTTGCCTGGAATGCTCGTACACATTCTGGGCTTGCCACTGCTCGTACCGACTATGTCTATCCTCGTTTGTCATTTCTACCTCATCTATACGCTGGTAGACGTCAGTCATAGCCTCCCTAATGACATCCCTAATGTCATCCACTTCCTCTATTTCCTCATCTGAACCTCTCTCTACCTGAGGATGACTACCATCATATGGTACTGCCTGATTGCATCTGCTCTTTAATACCTTAGAACCCTGATAGACCTTCAATCCTAAAGTATCATCCTGTTCCCTACATACCATAAGCGGACCCCCTTGATCCCAATCTACACCCAAATACTCTCCAATGAGAGTAACAAAAATACCTCCTCCTATTACTCCCTCGTCCTGTATTCCTGCCACCATTTTGGACAGATAAAAACCGACACAGTAGGGGATATTAACAAAGCTTCTATTGTTTCGAATACACTTAAGGTAAAATAAGTCATGTAAGGTCATCTTCTTCTTGTTTTTACCTCTTTGTGTAATCGAATTAGCTAAAAATCTATGTATAATACGAAGCTCTGCTTTGTTAATATCTAAATAGGAGTGTCTTCCTCCTAGCGTAAAAACATTATAATTTGACATACGCCTCCAGACGACGTTCGCGTCAAAATTCCTATCTACCCGCTTCCCATGATAAATCAAATTTGTACAATCGGGTAGTAGTAATTCACCAGGAGTGTAAATCTGTAAAGCCCTGGCCATGTCCAGCATGGACATTCTATACATCCTATGGCCAAGTATAAATCTAAGAAAACTTCTATCATCTAACCTAACTACATCCGCATTAAGTGAAATAGTACTCATAAGCTCAATACACCATTCCTTATATACAGGCCTATGAATGGTGAATAAACGTTCCCAATCGGGAAAAGAAGAGCTGCCATACCTTTGGATCAGATGCAGTCTAAATGAGTTAACTAGTTGGACTCTTTCCAAAGGCTCCCAATCGATTACCCTCGGCACTTCTATATTTTTCGTTACCAGTTTGAATTTGTTACTTTGATTTGTCGGGTAATCTCTCCAACTTCGATCAAATCTTAGATTGGGATGCAACTGTGCTTCATGAATCGTTGGGTGTTCTACTATCGGATGAATCGGAAAAATTACATAGGCATTAACATATTCTATTTGCGGATCATAATATGGTACGTGTTGATCAGGTTGTTGTTGTTGTTCCTGTTGTTGCTCCGGTTCATATTGTGGCTCATATTGCATTTCTGATTCAGGTTCTGGAGCAGGTTGCCTAGATGATGATGATACACCATCAGTATCTGTAAATCTCTGCAAAACACATTAAACACAAAATTTGTGCATTCAAATATGCATTAGTGTTAGCAAAATAACAAATTAAAACAATTAAAATAACATGTTCAATCAAAATTAAACTTATACACATTTTCACAATTTTCACAATTCTACACTTTTTCAAATAAGCATATATGAAAATGTTTACAAAGTTCATAAGCATTCAACTCAAATAACATGTTAAAACAACCATTACTAGCAATTAAACAAGTTTCAAATGGCATTTACATCAATTTAATCAAGTTCATGAATTTTAGACCTAAAAAGTCCACTTTAATTCTCAAAAATCATGTTTAGGATCAAAGTTTGCATCATTTAGCTACCTAAACATGTTACACTACTTAATTTAGCAATAATTCATGACAAAAATCGGCCATAACCTGTTTATATCAAAAAGCCCCAAATTGCTCAAGAACACAAACCCTAGATTTCTAAAAATTTTGAAGTTTTTGGCGTCAAATCATGTTAAATAGCATCAATCTAGGTTATAAATGCATAATATACTACCAATTTAACTCTAATTACACTAGATATTAACAAAATCAAATTAGGTAAATTATAGCTCAAGAACACAAAAAATCAAATTTAAAGAGGTTTAGGGGTGTAATTGTTACCTTCTTTGAAAAACTTCTGAATAATTTCATGATTAGAGCGGATTATAGCAAGAAATTTGATGAAATTTGGTGAAAAATGGCGAATTTTTGAGAGGTTTTGGGTGTGTGTTCGTGTGTGTGTTTGTGGACAGAACAGACTGCTCGTCTGCTTATGTTTCTGGCCAGATTTTAGGCCTCATGCGATCGCATGAGGTTTCAGTGTAAATTCCATGTGATCGCATGGGGTCCGGGTTTTTTTTATATATAAATAAAAACCTTATACTTTTAAAACATAAGTCAATAAATTTTAAAAATTTGTTTCTTTTTAGGAGTGAGGGCGTTTCAGATCGTTGTCCTAGTCCGTCTCTCAACTAAGTTTTAAAACTTGTTACTTTTTAAGCGTCGTTTTAAAAGCAAAGATTTTTGGGTTTTTTAAATGTTTTTGGCATACTTTAATTCAATAAGATTAAAAATAATGATAATAAAATTTCTCGTCCCTCCCTTGGGTAAAGCAATTTCGGTTCAACGACCTAGTTTTCAACTCACGACGAATTTTTAGAAATCACATTTTTAACTTAATGAAATAGAGTACATTTTTATTTTTAAATTCACACCAAACTTAAATTTAAAATGCATAAAATTAAAAATTCATATTAATATCATTTTTATACATACAAACTTATATTAAAAATATTAATTTTTCAAATATGTACAAACTTAAATATATTGATTTTAAAAATTTTACAATATTAATTTAATATTTATATATTAATTTTAAAAACATAGTAAAAAAATAAAATTAAAAATCTTTTTGGTCTTTTATCCCACTTTAATCAATCAAATATTATCAAAAATATACGCCCCTCTTTTCGGTAAAGTAATTTCGGTTCCATAACCTAGTTTTACTCCTGACGAATTTCTGAAATATTTTGAGTTGATTGATTAAAGATATTTATACCTTAAGAATAAGCGGTAAATTTCGCAGTGATGTAATAAATTTTTGTATGATATCAATAATTTCGGTTACGCATACGTAATTTTATTGAATACTAATTTAATACTTTATAGCGAACGATTCAGCATTTATTATCAAAAGGTTAAAAGCAATAAAAATAAAAAACTGTACATACTTACCTATGAGAAAGAATTCTCAGAGACATGCTTTAGTTTACTCATAGGAGAGTCGTGTGATTTGGTTCTCCATAGCTACGTAAGCATAACCTCGATTCTTCAATATCTTTTCTTCTAAACATATAAACGGTCCTTCTCTGCATAGAGTAACAAATTTGGTATTTGAATATGTTTGATTGTTCGAACATTTACCTTCATGTGACCATTTTTCGAATTTATAACATCTTTCAAGGTGTCATGCTTTTCTTTTTATTGCGGACTTTGATTTTCCTTTACCAAAATGTGTCTTATGATGATCTTTCCTGAGTTCTTTCCTTACTTCATCACATCTGCTTCTTATTACTGACACCAGGTCACTCGGGAGTGTGTCATTATTATGTTTAGTAATCAAAGCGTGTAGCATTAGGCCATGGTTCAGATCAAAGGAATTCTTCATCTCGTAAAACCTAAAAAAAAAAATTCAGAATGGGGGAAGAATACTAGTTCTTTAGGGTCTGCTAGGGAAAGACCATTCAGATTCCATTCTTGAAAACTACACAAAAACAGAATATCTAAATCTAACAAAAACATATATTATCCTTAAAAGACTTGATTCTCCTCACACTTAGTTAGCTGTGGTGTCGAAATTGTGATTAACTTCATTTTCAATTGGACTATCAATAACTTGTATATCTCTGACTTTTGCTTCAAGCCAATTGTTGACTTCCTCTGTAACTTTCACAAATTCAACTAACATTGCCTTTTCTTTATGCGACAAATTGGATACTAATCGGTTACATAACTTAAATTTCCCCTTAATCCTAGCATCTTGAATCCGTTTATAAAGTTTCTTCGTTGAACTGTTAAAAACGGGTTCATCTAATTTCGTATCAATAACGGGGTTCTTTGTTATCAGGTCATCATTGGTTGTTACTTCATCTTCCCCACACTTAGGCATTTTTATTGGTTCAACAATTTTGGTTGGTGGAGATCTAAACTTTCGGTTCACAAAGGTGATCGATTTGTCACCATCCCCAAGTGTCATTCTACCTTCTCTTACATCAATGAACGCCTCAGTGGTTACTAAAAATGGGAGACCTAAAATTAGAGGAATATCAAGGTCTTCCTCCATATTAATAACTATGAAGTTTGCAACAAAAGTCAAACTTCCCACTTTAACAAGTAAATTGTTTGCTATTTCAACCGGGTGTTTAATGGTTTGATCAAATAATTGAACACCTATTCTGGTTGGTCTTAATTTACCTACACCTAATCTTTTGTATAAGGAAAGAGGCATAACATTTTCACTTGCTCCTAAATCTGCGAGTCCATTATACATAGTACCATCATTAAGCAAGCAAGAAATGATAAATTCACCTGGGTCTCCTACTTTAGTAAGTAGAGTTGGGTTGTTAACCTTTTCCAAGTGATCTTTTCTTGGTTCTTTCATTTATATTTGAACTTCTTGTTCACATTTTTCTTTGTTTCTTGGAATGGGAGGTTTGTATAAGAATTCTTATTCATCACTCCAATTTGAAGCTTCTCCGTCTTCCAATTTTGGTTTTTCATATGTTGTTGATAACATATTTATGTTTTCATTCTGAGGGTTTTCTTGGGTGGTGAAATTATGATTGACTTCATTGTCAACTTCCATCGGACCATGTATGTAATGTTTAACTCTGTGACCATTAACTTTAAATTCAATCCCATTTGAATTTATTAATTCTACTGTTCTGTACATGAAAACTCTTTTGACTGTGAATGGTCCAGACCATCTTGATTTAAATTTTCCAGGAAATAGCTCGAATCGTGAATTGAAAAAAAGAACTCTGTCTCCTTCCTTAAATTCTTTTGAACTTCTGATTCTTTTATCATGCCATTTCTTCATTCTTTCTTTATAGATTAATGAATTTTCGTATGCTTCATGTCTTAATTCTTCTAATTCGTTTAGTTGACTTAACCGTAGACGTCCAGCTTCATGTAAATCAAGATTACATGTCTTCAAAACCCAAAATGCTTTATGTTTAATTTCTACTGGAAGATGACATGCTTTTCCGTAAATGAGTCTGAAAGGTGTGGTTCCAATTGGAGTTTTGTAGGCTGTTCTAAAAGCCCAGAGTGCATCCTCCAATTTCATGGACCATTCCTTCGGATTTGATCCTACGGTTTTCTCTAGAATACGTTTTAAAGCTCGGTTAGTATTTTCAACTTGTCCACTTGTTTGTGGATGATAGGCAGTGGAGATTTTATGAGTTACTCCATATCTTTTGAGAACTTTCTCAAGTTGATTATTACAAAAATGAGTACCCCGATCACTTATTAAAGCTTTCGGTGTTCCAAACCTAGCAAAAAGACATTTTAAAAAGTTGACTACAACTCGTGCATCGTTAGTTGGGAGAGCTTGTGCTTCCACCCATTTTGATACATAATCAATGGCAACGAGAATGTACAGATTATTATGAGATTTTGGAAATGGACCCATAAAGTCAATACCCCAAATGTCAAATACTTCACATACTTGAATGACATTTTGTGGCATTTCATCACGTTGACTTATTTTTCCGGCCCTTTGACAAGCATCACGGGATTTGCAAAGAAGGTGTGCATCTTTGAAAATTGTAGGCCAATAGAATCCAGCATCGTAGACTTTTCTTGCTGTGAGTTGAGGCCCATAATGCCCTTCTGTTGGTCCTGTGTGACAATGGTTTAAGATTTGGCTAGCTTCATCCCCGAATACACATCGGCGTATTATTCCATCGGGACAACTTTTAAACAAATGTGGATCTTCCTAAAAATAGTGTTTTATATCACTAAAGAATTTCTTTCGTTTTTGGTACGACAATCCTTTTTCAAGGAATCTACATACTAAGTAGTTTGCATAGTCTGCAAACTATGGAATTTCATTATAATCTATCTTCAAAAGATATTCATCAGGAAAGTTATCTTGTATGACCGATTCCTTTAGAACTTCTAATTCAGGATTTTCAAGACGAGAAAGATGATCAGCGGCGAGATTTTCTGCTCCCTTTTTGTCTCGGATCTCAATATTGAACTCTTGTAAGAGTAAGATCCAACGGATTAATCTTGGTTTGGCATCTTGTTTCGAAAATAGGTATCTAAGAGCAGAATGGTCAGTATAAACCACCGTTTTAGCTAAAACGAGATATGAACGAAATTTGTCAAAAGCAAAGACAATAGCAAGGAGTTCTTTTTCAGTTCTCCTTGTAACATCTTACTAGCAAAATAAATAGGTTGAAATCGTTTTTCAATCATTTGTCCTAAAACGGCTCCCATTGCAAAATCATTTGCATCGCACATGAGTTCAAATGGTAGATTCCAAATTGGAGTTATCATGATTTGCGCATTAGTGAGTTTTTCTTTAAGAATATTAAAAGATTTGATGCATTCATCTGAAAAGATGAATGGAGCATCCTTTTCTAGGAGTTTATTCATAGGAGTGGCAATTTTAGAAAAATCTTTTATGAATCGTCGGTAAAAACCGGCATGCCCTAGAAAACTCCTAACTCCTCTAACATTGGTGGGATGTGAAAGTTTAGAAATTACATCTACTTTAGCTCTATCCACTTCAATTCCTTCCTTTGAAATTTTATGACCAAGAACGATGCCTTCTTTAACCATGAAATGGCATTTCTCCCAATTAAGTACTAGATTTGATTGTTCGCATCTAATAAGCATTCGTTCAAGATTAACTAGACATGTTTCAAATGTATCACCGAAGACTGAAAAGTCATCCATGAAAACTTCCATGCATTCTTCTATCATATCGTGAAAAATCGCCATCATGCACCTTTGAAAAGTTGCAGGGGCGTTGCAAAGTCCAAATGGCATGCGTTTGTAAGCAAAAATACCATAAGGGCACGTGAACGTGATTTTCTCTTGATCCTCGGGTGCTATTGGAATTTGAAAGTATCCGGAAAAACCGTCAAGAAAACAATAGTAACTATTTCCGGCTAATCTTTCCAACATTTGATCAATGAAAGGTAAGGGAAAGTGATCTTTTCTGGAGGCGTCATTTAATTTTCTATAATCAATACAAACACGCCATCCTGTTACAGTCCTAGTAGGAATAAGCTCATTTTTTTCATTTGTGATGACAATCATGCCACCCTTCTTAGGTACACATTGAACTGGGCTTACCCATGGACTATCAGAGATTGGATAAATTAAACCTGTATCTAGCAGTTTAATAATGTCTTTTTTAACAACATCTTGCATATTAGGATTTAGACTTCGTTGGCGTTGCACATACGTTTTATGACCTTCTTCCATAAGGATTTTATGTGTGCAATACGAAGGACTTATGCCTTTAATGTCATGAATCTTCCATGCAATAGCTGGTTTATGAGCTTTTAACACATAAATGAGTTGAGATTTTTCATTTTCCGTAAGAGAAGATGATATTATTATAGGTAATTCAGATTCACCATGTAAATAAGCATATTCCAAATGGTTTGGAAGTGGCTTTAACTCTAATGTCGGTGGTTCTTCTATCGATGATTTATATCGATATCTGTCTTCCTCTTTTAGCATTTTAATTTCTTCTGTTGTTAGTTCATATCCATTAGCCATGAGTGCGGCTAACATTTCAGCTTCATCAATTGGTTCAGTTCCTTCTCCTAAAGAACATTCTCCTGTTCCTTGTAATTCTGGAAATTCTTCTAACAATTCTGCATGTGAATCTATAGTTTGAATATAATAACATGTATCATCTGCAGATTGCGGTTGTTGCATGGCTCTATCCACAGAAAAGGTAACACTCTCGTCCTCTATACTTAGGGTCAGTTTCTTACCAAACACGTCTATTATTGCTTTAGCCGTGTTTAAGAATGGTCTTCCTAATATGAGAGGAACTCGAGAATCTTCTTCCATGTCCAGAATAACAAAATCTACTGGAAATACTAAAGTACCAACTTTAACTAGCATGTTCTCCATTATCCCTAAAGGATATTTTACTGATCGATCGGCTAGTTGTATGCTTATTTGTGTTGGTTTCAATTCTCCAAGGTCTAGTTTAGCGTATAGTGAATACGACATTAAATTTATACTAGCACCTAAATCTGCCAATGCTTCTATTGAACTAAGACTACCCAGAAAACATGGAATTGTGAAACTTCCTGGATCAGATAATTTTTCTAGTATCTTATTCAACAGCACTGCAGAACAATTAGCATTCATAGTAACAGCCGAGAGTTCTTCCATTTTCTTTCTATTTGTGATTAGATCTTTCAAGAATTTAGCATACCTTGGCATTCCTGAAATTACATCAATGAAAGGAAGATTTACATTTATTTGTTTAAACATATCCAAGAATTTAGATTGCTCGGCTTCAAGCCTTTCTTTTCTCATTTTACTCGGGTAAGGAAGTGGTGGTTGGTATGGTTTAAAATAAGGTTTAGCCTTAACTGTGTTATCTTCATTAACCTTTTCAACTACCGGTTCTGATTCCTTCTCTTGTTCAGGTTGTGTTTCTTGTGGAGTAGGAGTAGAATCATCAGAAATTACAGGTATTTCAGGTGGTTTAAGTGTAATACCACTTCTCGTGGTAATGGCTTTAGCTGTTTCATTCCGGGGGTTAGCATTTGTATCGCTAGGTAGACTTTCCGGTTTTCTTTCACCTATCAACCTTGCTAGGTTGCTTACTTCTTGTTCCAAATTTTGAATAGAAGCTTGTTGATTTCTAAATGCTTGAGCATTTTGTTCATTGGTTTGTTTCTGAGATGTGAAAAACTGAGTTTGAGATTCAACTAGCTTTGACATCATGTCTTCTAAATTTGGCTTTTTATCATCGGTTTGTAGTGGTTTATTTTGAAAAATAGGTCTTTACTGATTGTAAGTATTATTGGATACTTGTTGATTGCTAGGACCTTGTTAGTTGTTGTATGGAACATTTCGGTTATAATTCTGGTTTTGATTGTAGATTGGTCTTGGCGGTTGATAATTATTCTGATAATTTTTTCCAGGCCTTTGGTTCATGTATGAAACATTCTCTCTTTGTTCCATTGTTTGTTCAATAATGAGACAATCTTTTGTCAAATGTGGTCCTCCACACTGCTCACAACTAATTCGTATTGAGTGAATATCTTTAGTCATCTTTTCCATTCGTCTCTCGACATCATCTACCTTTGCGGAAATGGAATCTAAGTCATGGCTAGAATCGGCTCTAGCTGCTTTAGATGATCTAACTATATCTTTTTCTTGGTGCCACTCATGTGAGTGGGAAGCAGTGTTATCAATAATTTTGTAAGCTTCAGTTGCTGTTTTCTTCATAATGGAACCACCAGCTGCTATATCGATGTCTTTTCGTGTAGTGATGTCGCATCCTTGGTAGAATATTTGTACTAATTGATAAGTGTCTAAACCATGTTGCGGACATCCTCTCAATAATTTTCCAAATCTTGTCCATGCCTCATATAAAGTTTCATTTGGCTTTTGTGTGAATGTAACAATTTCTCCTTGAAGTCTCACGGCTTTAGATGTCGGAAAAAATTGTTTAAGAAATTTTTCAACTAAAACATCCCATGTATCAATCGCCCCTTCAGGTAACGATTCTAACCAATCTTTGGCTTCTCCCTTTAAAGTCCAGGGAAATAACATGAGATAGATCTGTTCATCCTCCACTTCTCGGATTTTAAATAAAGTACAGATCCTATTAAAGGTACGAAGATGTTCGTTTGGATCTTCCTTCGCCGCACCACTAAATTGGCATTGATTAGTTACCATGTGTAGGATTTGTCCTTTGATTTCATAATCTGGCGCATTAATGTCTGGTTGAGTAATTGTGTGACTTTGGCCAGTGCGTTTAGCTCGCATTCGGTCTTCCATACTTAGAGGTTCCAGATTTTCCATGATTGAATTTGTTGAATCTGAATCACTAAGGGATTTTGATTTAATGGTTTCTTCCCCGACAATCTCTGTTTGAATGATTGGTGGTTCAGGAGGAAAGATTAATGGTTCAGGATCTCTGAATTGTCCCTGAATATCCTCCGGATTCTCAATTGTGAGGTCGGGTTCAAAAAATGGATTATCGGAAATTTGAATTGGAGTACTTGGTCGACTAGATGACGATTCTAAAGAAAAATCAACGGCAACAATATTGGCTAGATGTCTTGATCGAGTTATAGGTGGTGAACGTATGAAAGGTGATGAACGTTTTGCTCGGTGCATTCACTGAATATCCTATTAGTTATAAAAGATAAAAATTATATAAGTTATCAAATTAATAGACTTTTCAGATTTTGCCCACGTTTCGAATAGCCAATAGATGCAGCAGGTAGCCAGGACCCTTTAAATCGGAAGCCCACAACTCGCCACTAACAAATTCAACTATTACTACGAACCAGAAAATTTTAGATGTCTATCAATTTAACCACTTAAAATAATTTTTCGTTGAAATTTAAAGAAATTTTAGAGAAGAAATAGAAAATTCTATGTCCTAAAATCTAGAGCGGCGAGAAATAAGAAAGAAAAAGAGCGCGTCGGAAAACGTCGGAAAATAAAAGATCGAAAAATAAAAAAATAAGAACGTAGCGCGTCAAAACTTAAAAAGTCTAAAAACTAAGAATTAAAAGTTGCGTCTAAAGGTATTAAAGCTTAAAAGGAATACTATATCTAAAACGACAATAACTTAAAAAATACTAAAATCTTAAAACGGCGTCGCAAAATTCTAAAACACCTAAATCTTAGTCTAAAGAAAAAGCACTTAAGGAATTTTACGACAAAGCCTAAAAATCTAGAAATAAAAATAACTACAGCAAAAACTATATCTTAAAACTAGTTACGAGCGAAAAATTTGAAAATACACTTTAACGATTAAAAATATACAAAATATAAAAATAGGCTTAAAGTTAAATTACAAATTAAAACTAAAAACTAAACTAAATATTAAAATAAACTAAACCTAATTAGGGTTTATAATAATAATAATAATTAATACTCCGTAATTATTGCTGTACCAGGTTCAGATGTGGCGTGTCAGAGCAGCTCATGCGGTCGCATGGATTTTAGCCTACCGGTTCATGCGGTCGCATGGCCCAAATATTCAGGTCACAAATTGGGCTGCTACAGTGTAGCCCGATTACTTATTTATTTATTTTTTGTTTTATATTTTTGTATAAAATGTTTATATTTATATAAAATAAATTAAAAACTTAATTTTTAAAAACTACAATAAAAATAAAGAAACTTTATATATATTTAACAAACTCTTAAAAATATATAAATTTTGTTTTTCTTTTTATATTTTTGTATTTTTAAAAATTAAAACGTATTTTTACAAAAGTAAATTAAAAATCTTTTTTTTTATATATAGCGTTTCGCTTCCGGCGTTTAAGCAGTCCCCGGCAGCGGCGCCAAAAATACTTGATGTGCGTAGAGGTGTATACGAAATAGTTAAATTTTTATTGCGAAATACTATTAAATACAATACAATTTTACACAAGTTATTTATTTATTTATAGAGTGGAAATGTAACGACCCTACTTTTTCCGTTATCTTTTACCGTTAACTATTTAACGACCGTTAATTGTTATTCGTGCCACGTCATTTCTATGACCTATATTATTATTTTTGTAATAATATATTAATTATTATGTGTTATATGAATATTTGTATTCATATTTTAAATTATACGTTCCTACGAGTCGCGGATTTCTATCCGGCGAATCTTTTCGGTTTTCAAACCAACGGTCGAACTTTTGGAATTTTTAAGTCCTAATTATTTTAATTATGATATTTTGATGTCATATGATTATATATAGTGTTTATATATTTTATCCGTCGCGTAGTTGTTATCTCTCCGAAAAATTAATCGCGTAGTAGCGTTTTCGCGTTTCGGGCTTCGATCGGGCGTTCGGGCTAAAAGAAATTACATATTTATCATTGTGGGCCATGTGGGGTCCACCCCATTCAGTTGTTGGCCGAAAATTCCCTTGGGGAGGGGGTGGTTTGTGATTTTATTTCATTATTCCATTTTTCATTTTCTAAACACTAGCATTTCCTCTCAAACCTAATTACTCCCATTTTATTTTCTTCCTTCTCTTCTTTTTTTTTTTTTGAGCCGTCACCCTAGCTCCACCAAATCATCATCATCTTCATCTAATCTTGCATGGATCATCAAATAGATTGCATAATCGGATTCTACACGTTCTTCTCTACAAGTTAACATCTCTTGATTATTAATTAGGGTATAAACCCTAACCCTAGATTTTTTTAATTTTTCTTTATTTTTCTGTATTTTGATTATATTTTATTAGTATGATGATTATTAGTTGTTGTAATGTTGATTGTGTTCGTAGAATTACTCGATTGCATATTTTTCGGTTTGATAAAATTGGAACAGCAGCTTTTTCGTGTGTTTCTGATATTTTAACTGATGTTTATCATAAAATAAAGTATATAAATGAGTTCCTCTCATCAAGACATTAATTTTAGACTCCGGATTCATGTCGTTTCGATTCCCGGAGCCCTAGTTACGATCAAAGTGGTATTTTGTTAAGATTGAAATGTGATTTTGGTATGAACCAGGTTTGGTCCGACTTTGTGACCATATTTGGTGACTTTAGGGTGTGTTAGTGTGTTACTACTGATGGTGGGGCAAACTTTCATGTTCGGGTCATCTCAATCCGAGCCACGAATCACCCGTTACGTCTAAAACACGTTTTTGATTGAATTAAAGTTCCAAGTAGTGAATTGGCTGTACATCACGACTTGTGGGATGTTCTTGGGGTGTTCTTGAGTGTACCAAAGTGTCGGGTGGTTTGCTTGGGCGGAGATATATGTAAGGCTCGCCGAAAACCGATACCCGGGGCTCAGGATACGACCCGATGAACTTTTGATTTAAAACTTGTGACTAATTATTAAACTTATGATATAAATAATGGATTTCATTATTATTTAATTACTTATGATAAAAAAAAGTAATTATTATTATTTACAACTTATGATATATATATTTATTATATCATTTAATTAATACCTATGATTTAATTAACATTTTATTTAAACATATGATAAATGATACTTCATTATTAATGGAAAATACTTATGATAAGTATTAAACTTATATTATGAGATTACTATTATAAGACTTATAATAAGGATTAATTAATTATTTAATTATTCTAAGGCTTAGTTATTATTTAATTATAATTTAATTATTAAATACTTATGATTTAATGATTATAATTAGAAACTTATGATATGATTAATAATTCATTATTAATTAATAATACTTATGATATGATTTGAAATTTATTATTAATTAATAATACTTATATTATGACTAATATTTAATTAATTAATTAAATACTTATGTTATATTAATTATATCATTTAAACTTATCTTAACTTTAATAATTCATTTAATTTAATTAAACTTATGTTATGACATAATTAGACATATTTAACTTTAATAAATATTATAACTTACATTATTATTACAACTTACACTTTTAAAATTAACGTTGACTATGTTTGACCAAGGTTGACTTTTGAGTTGACTTTCAGTTGACTTTGACTTTCAGTTGACTTTCGTTGACTTTCTAAATAAGGAAACTTTCCTAACTTAAAACTTTCTAAAAATAGAAACTTTCTAAATTTGGAAACTTTCCAAAAATAGAAACTTTCCAAAAATAGAAACTTTCCAAAAATAGAAACTTTCCAAAAATGGAAACCTGCTAAAAATAGAAACTTTCTAAAAATAGAAAGTGTGTGTCCGCACGCTGTTCCGATCAAACCGATGCATATTGAGTTTTGTTCTATGACTACTTGCAACATGTACAATAGCTATCATACTAAGACTTGACCTAATTTAGTTATTTATATCGACCTGCTTTATTTATAGGTCGGCGTTGTGATCATTCATGATCACTTTACTTCATTTGCTGTTCGCATAATTGTGTGGTTACTTCGTTTGCTAATAAGGTGAGTTATAGTCCCATTTTTCTATTTTAAATCTTTTGGGATGAGAATACATGCAATTTATTTTATATTTTGGACACAAGTGGAAGTTGGTTTAAATTATTCATTGTGAGTTGAACAAAAATATTCCCTAGTCTGGTAACTGTAATCACTGGTTTCTACTGGTGAACGCGAATCCTATGGATAGATCTATCGGGTTTGACAACCCCATTTCGAGCTAGTCGCGCTAGCAATTTGTTATCGGAATGTTTAGTACTTCGTATTTTGTTGTAGATACACTTGTTCGGTGTATATTATTTATTGTGTTTGGCAAGGGTAAATAAAGGGTTAAGTGGTTACCAGGTGGCTCACGGAAAATGGAATAATGTTTTATTATATGTTTTCTAGCATATAATTTGGTGGTTTAAAAAGGACTTTTATGTTTTCAAACATAAATTTTTATTGTTTAAATTAAATATTGTTTGCAATATTAAACCTATAATTCACTCAACATTTTTGTTGACAGTTACTCGCATGTTTTATTCTCAGGTTCATGATTGATTGCTTCCGCTGTGCTTAGAGAGTCTGCATATTTATGATGGCAGCTTTTGTTAAACATTAACTTGCATTCTAGTTTGTTACATTAAATAGTGGTTGTTTGTTGACTTTGTTTTGGTCAACTTTTGGTTAAAGTATTATTGTATAGTTTTTCTAAACTTATACATTTTAGTAGATTTCCTTTATAGAGAATCAGTTTTAAATAAAGAATGCAAGGTTGTTTTATTAAATTCATATAGAGTTTCGATCAAGCTGTGGGACCAAGTGACGGAGCCGTTAAGTGTTTTGACGGAGTCGTCACAGTTGGTATCAGAGCTCTGGTTGTAGGGAATTAGGCTGCATTGATGTCGTTACCCGGGTCAATAGGGTGCATTAGTGAGTCTAGTCTACAGCCCGGCCTATTAAATATTATTATATGTGATTATTTGTGTCGTGTTGGTATGTATATTGTTATCATACATACATTTCTATTATGTTCTGAATCCGGGAGGAACTCCCATTCCGATTTAAACGTATTCTCCGACTCATGCGAGTTCATCTTTTAAAGGAACACCTCGGTTAGTGAAACCGAGGGGGTGTCATTCTTGACTTCTGGAATTCTCGACATTTCTATGTCATAATTAGTGTTTATTGATATAACGTTTAAGTTACATTACGTGTTCTAGAATTCTCGGCATTTCTATGTCATCTATTATGGTTATGTATATAACGTTTGAGTTATATTACGCGAGATGTCATTCTTGACTTCTAAATGCTCGGCATTTCAATGTCAGCTATTATGTTTAGGTATATAACATTTTTGTTATATTACGTGCATTTGTGCCGTTGTGCCTATGTGCTTTGGTTGTTGAAACGGAAAACGTCATTCTTACTTTTAGAGATTCTTGGTACTTCGAAGACATTTTTATCTCATCGTTACTCCTATTCATTACTTTCGATGTCTTTGTCTCTTGTGCTATCCTTAGCACATTGTTAAGAAATTGTTTTAGGGAAATTGTGTTGAAATTCGAGGTTGACCGCGTGTCCTGACCTCATGTAGTGCTATTGGAATGGAACTATGACTTAGTGAAATATAATGGCGTCAGGCCAACGTGATTATATTACGTTAATTCATAAAGAAGTCCCAATATTGTGACATGAGGAATAGAAAGCGAGTCAAAGAAAATTTGTACACCACTCATTCGGAAATTCTAACGTTATTACATGAGTAAGGAAGATACTCATTATCTTATTTGTTGATATGCGAGAGACTCATCTTAACCGAACTACCTACCCCATGTTTTATCATTTATAACTCGCTTGTTAGTGACAGCTTCGCACGTGAATAGTTTTGACCCAAGGACTTGTGTTCTGATAAAAGTCAAGACATTATTTAACTCATTGGTTTTCATGACCTCGTAGCATTTATTGAAGAGATGTCGCAAGACGATTCAAGTCCATCACTCGAGCTTTAACGATCTTACTTCAACTCGTAACCTCTGTGATGCGGATACCCTGCTTTTCATTAAAAATTTTACACATTTGTGTAATTGGGCGGATCTCACGAGATTTATGGGCGAATAGAAGTAATGAAATATTTTGTCATGTATACTATTTATAAAATCATATATGTGCGTATGAATTCAAATGGACTAATTTACCCTTACCTATTTTGGCTATTATACACTAAATTATACCTTCAAAATTATTTTAAAAACCACTCTTGTTGAGTTGTTTAGTTAATTCAAATTGATTTACGTAAAATGGTACACGTTGTACATACTTCTAAATTTACTAAGAGCTTCGTTCCATTTATGGGGTTACATCAGACGTTTCAAGCTTTTTCAAAACTCCTTTGATTGATTACATTAGAATCTTCGCATTACTCTACCGAGTGTTTGGATCACAGTTCTCCTCATCCTCCGTTTAAGGATGAAACTTACCATTAAGTTCATTGATAGAAACTCATACACCACTTTGGGGGGGCCGGCTTTGTAAATTTGTTGGAGAGTCTTTGCGCTCATTAGATTTTATCTCTTATGGTTGGACATGGCCAAAACGCGGACCGATAAATCAATTTTCTGGGGTACCCTCGATGGTCACCTTATTGTAGAAAAGGCGCTAGGTGGGTTTCTACCCCAACTGTTGTTATAATGGGTATCATGGATATATATTACTCTAGACCGTTTGAGGAGTTTCTACTCTCAATTTTCGCTGTCAACCGCAACACCCTCGTAAACATCAATCCTAGGATTCGATACTTTAGGGTGCACGAAATTATTTTTGGAGATTCATCTCACCTGGAGTCGGCCATTCTTTATAACCCATGATTCGCGTTCTTTTCATCCGCACATAAATTTAAGAATATGGATGAATCCTAGACTTCCTCGCTCATTGTACACGGAAGTTCACTCTCGTTGAATTATCACACCTTTCATACGTCTTCCTTTCGGAAATATAATGAAAATTTACTTTGGAGTCCATGATCCTCGTTAACTCCTTTGAGAGAATTGCCTTAAATATCTATGCCACAGATGTGACTACTCCATATTTATTTCTTCCTTCATTATTGCAACTTTATTTCATCCGTTCCAGTTCGTCCCCTTGGGGAGCTCCCGTTTTGTTCGTTGAGAAGAAAGATGGTTCATTTCGTTTGTGTATTGATTATCGTGAATTGAACGAGCTTACTGTTAAAAACCGTTACCCTCTTCCGAGAATTGATGATCTGTTCGATCAACTTCAAGGTTCGTCCGTTTATTATAAGATTGATCTTCGTTCCGGTTATCACCAATTACGCGCTAAAGAAACTGATATTCTGAAAACCGCCTTCTGTACCCGTTATAGTCACTTTGAATTTCTTGTTATGCCGTTCAGATTGACAAATGCACCTGTTGTGTTCATGGACCTCATGAACCGTGTGTGTAGACCCTATCTGGACAAATTCGTTACTGTTTTCATCGACCACATCCTTATTTATTCTAAGAGTGATGAAGAGCACGAAGAACACTTGAAGTTAGTGCTTGATCTATTGAAAAAAGAAGAGTTGTACGCTAAGTTCTCTAAGTGTGCTTTCTGGTTAAGAGAAGTTCAATTCCTTGGTCACATTGTTAGTAAACAGGGAATACAAGTTGATCCTGCTAAGTTTGAGGCGATCGAAAAGTGGGAAACTCCGAAAACTCCTACTCAGATCCGTCAGTTTCTAGGATTGGTAGGATATTATAGAAGGTTCATTCAAGATTTCTCTCGTATAGCGACACCTCTGACCGCTTTAACGCATAAGGGGGAGAAGTATGAGTGGAAGGATGAACAAGAGACTGCTTCTCAAATTTTGAAGAAGAAGTTGACTACCACTCCGATATTGTCACTACCTAAGGGTAATTATGATTTTGTTGTTTATTGTGATACTTCGCGTCAAGGCTTTGGGTGTGTTTTGATGCAATGAAAGAAGGTTATTGCATATGCGTCATGTCAGTTGAAGATCCACGAGCAGAATTATACAACCCATGATTTAGAATTGGGAGTTGTTATATTCGCACTCAAGAATTGGAGACATTACTTATATGGGGTCAAATGTGCAGTGTACACTGATCACAAAAGTCTTCAATATATTCTTGATCAAAAACAGCTAAATATGAGACAGCGAAGATGGGTTGAGACGTTGAACGATTATGATTTTGAACTTCTATATCATCCTGGAAAGGCCAATGTTGTGGCTGATGCATTAAGTCGTAAAGAAAGGGCTGAACCTCGCAGGTTTAGGGCCTTGAATATGACAATTCAAACAAACCTCGCTAGGCAGATCCTTGAGGCACAATAAGAAGCCTTGAAGGAGGAAAATTTTGTAACGGGAAGGTCCGAGGCTTGAGTAAACAGTTAGAGGTACAAACCGATGGTACTCGGTATTTTGCGGGATGCCTTTGGGTTCCGAAGTTTGGTGATCTACGAAAACTTGTTTTAGATGAGGCTCATAAGTCTAGGTACTCTATTCATCCTGGTTCAGGAAAGATGTATCATGATCTTAAGGAACTGTATTGGTGGCCTAATTTGAAAGTTGATGTGGCTACGTATGTGGCTAAGTGTTTGACCTGCGCTAAGGTTAAAGCTGAACATCAAAAACCGTCTGGACTTTTGGTGCAACCTGAAATTCCCGAGTGGAAGTGGGAAGGTATTAAGATGGACTTTATTACGAAGTTACCGGGAGTTATGGGTGGTTATGATACCATTTGGGTGATTGTTACCGACTCGCTAAGTCAACTCTTTTCTTGCCAATTAAGGAAACATATTCAATGAAGAAGTTTACTCGTTTGTATTTGAAGGAGATTATTTCGAGACATGGTGTTCCCGTATCGATTATGTTGGACTGAGGCAGTCCTAACAAGGTGCTCTAGGAACTAAATTGGATATGAGCACCGCTTATCATCCACAGACGGATGGTCAGAGTGAAAGGACCATTCAAACATAGAAAACATGTTGAGAGCGTGTGTTATTGATTTTGGAAATGGGTGGGATAAATATTTGTCGCTGGATGAGTTTTCTTATAACAGCAGTTATCATGCAAGTATTAAAGCCGCACCATTTGAAGCTCTGTATGGTAGAAAGTGTAGGTCTCCTGTCTGTTGGAATGAGGTTGGGGATGCTCAACTCACATGACCAGAGATCATTCACGAGACTACCTAGAAGATTGCACAGATTAAGGAAAGATTGAGAATCGCCAGAAGTTGGCAAAAGAGCTATGCCAATAAAAGAAGAAACGATATTGAATTTCAGGTCGGTGATCGTGTTATGTTGAAGGTATCACCTTGGAAGGGCTGATACGTTTTGGTAAAAGGGGGAAAGTTGAATCCTCATTTTGTTGAACCTTTTGGGATTATTGAGAGAGTTGGACCAGTGGCTTATCGTTTGAAATTGCCACAAGAACTCAGTGATATTCGTGACGTTTTTCATGTATCGAATTTAAAGAAGTGTTTGGCCGAGCCCAATGAAACTATTCTTTTTGATGAACTTCATGTTGATAAGCAACTTTATTTTATTGAAGAACCTGTTGAAATTATGGACCGAGAGGTAAAGACTCTTAAGCAGAGTAAAATTCCTATTGTTCGAGTTAGAGGGAACACCGGATGCGGTCCCGAGTTCACTTGGGAGCGTGAAGATCAGATGAAGAAGAAGTACCCGCATTTGTTCCCAAATGCTGAGTCAACCCCTGCACCTGCTTAAATTTCGGGACGAAATTTCCGTAACGGGAAGGTACTGTAACGACCCTACTTTTTCCGTTATCTTTTACCGTTAACTATTTAACGACCGTTAATTGTTATTCGTGCCACGTCATTTCTATGACCTATATTATTATTTTTGTAATAATATATTAATTATTATGTGTTATATGAATATTTGTATTCATATTTTAAATTATACGTTCCTACGAGTCGCGGATTTCTATCCGGCGAATCTTTTCGGTTTTCAAACCAACGGTCGAACTTTTGGAATTTTTAAGTCCTAATTATTTTAATTATGATATTTTGATGTCATATGATTATATATAGTGTTTATATATTTTATCCGTCGCGTAGTTGTTATCTCTCCGAAAAATTAATCGCGTAGTAGCGTTTTCGCGTTTCGGGCTTCGATCGGGCGTTCGGGCTAAAAGAAATTACATATTTATCATTGTGGGCCATGTGGGGCCCACCCCATTCAGTTGTTGGCCGAAAATTCCCTTGGGGAGGGGGTGGTTTGTGATTTTATTTCATTATTCCATTTTTCATTTTCTAAACACTAGCATTTCCTCTCAAACCTAATTACTCCCATTTTATTTTCTTCCTTCTCTTCTTTTTTTTTTTTTTGAGCCGTCACCCTAGCTCCACCAAATCATCATCATCTTCATCTAATCTTGCATGGATCATCAAATAGATTGCATAATCGGATTCTACACGTTCTTCTCTACAAGTTAACATCTCTTGATTATTAATTAGGGTATAAACCCTAACCCTAGATTTTTTTAATTTTTCTTTATTTTTCTGTATTTTGATTATATTTTATTAGTATGATGATTATTAGTTGTTGTAATGTTGATTGTGTTCGTAGAATTACTCGATTGCATATTTTTCGGTTTGATAAAATTGGAACAGCAGCTTTTTCGTGTGTTTCTGATATTTTAACTGATGTTGATCATAAAATAAAGTATATAAATGAGTTCCTCTCATCAAGACATTAATTTTAGACTCCGGATTCATGTCGTTTCGATTCCCGGAGCCCTAGTTACGATCAAAGTGGTATTTTGTTAAGATTGAAATGTGATTTTGGTATGAACCAGGTTTGGTCCGACTTTGTGACCATATTTGGTGACTTTAGGGTGTGTTAGTGTGTTACTACTGATGGTGGGGCAAACTTTCATGTTCGGGTCATCTCAATCCGAGCCACGAATCACCCGTTACGTCTAAAACACGTTTTTGATTGAATTAAAGTTCCAAGTAGTGAATTGGCTGTACATCACGACTTGTGGGATGTTCTTGGGGTGTTCTTGAGTGTACCAAAGTGTCGGGTGGTTTGCTTGGGCGGAGATATATGTAAGGCTCGCCGAAAACCGATACCCGGGGCTCAGGATACGACCCGATGAACTTTTGATTTAAAACTTGTGACTAATTATTAAACTTATGATATAAATAATGGATTTCATTATTATTTAATTACTTATGATAAAAAAAAGTAATTATTATTATTTACAACTTATGATATATATATTTATTATATCATTTAATTAATACCTATGATTTAATTAACATTTTATTTAAACATATGATAAATGATACTTCATTATTAATGGAAAATACTTATGATAAGTATTAAACTTATATTATGAGATTACTATTATAAGACTTATAATAAGGATTAATTAATTATTTAATTATTCTAAGGCTTAGTTATTATTTAATTATAATTTAATTATTAAATACTTATGATTTAATGATTATAATTAGAAACTTATGATATGATTAATAATTCATTATTAATTAATAATACTTATGATATGATTTGAAATTTATTATTAATTAATAATACTTATATTATGACTAATATTTAATTAATTAATTAAATACTTATGTTATATTAATTATATCATTTAAACTTATCTTAACTTTAATAATTCATTTAATTTAATTAAACTTATGTTATGACATAATTAGACATATTTAACTTTAATAAATATTATAACTTACATTATTATTACAACTTACACTTTTAAAATTAACGTTGACTATGTTTGACCAAGGTCGACTTTTGAGTTGACTTTCAGTTGACTTTGACTTTCAGTTGACTTTCGTTGACTTTCTAAATAAGGAAACTTTCCTAACTTAAAACTTTCTAAAAATAGAAACTTTCTAAATTTGGAAACTTTCCAAAAATAGAAACTTTCCAAAAATAGAAACTTTCCAAAAATAGAAACTTTCCAAAAATGGAAACCTGCTAAAAATAGAAACTTTCTAAAAATAGAAAGTGTGTGTCCGCACGCTGTTCCGATCAAACCGATGCATATTGAGTTTTGTTCTATGACTACTTGCAACATGTACAATAGCTATCATACTAAGACTTGACCTAATTTAGTTATTTATATCGACCTGCTTTATTTATAGGTCGGCGTTGTGATCATTCATGATCACTTTACTTCATTTGCTGTTCGCATAATTGTGTGGTTACTTCGTTTGCTAATAAGGTGAGTTATAGTCCCATTTTTCTATTTTAAATCTTTTGGGATGAGAATACATGCAATTTATTTTATATTTTGGACACAAGTGGAAGTTGGTTTAAATTATTCATTGTGAGTTGAACAAAAATATTCCCTAGTCTGGTAACTGTAATCACTGGTTTCTACTGGTGAACGCGAATCCTATGGATAGATCTATCGGGTTTGACAACCCCATTTCGAGCTAGTCGCGCTAGCAATTTGTTATCGGAATGTTTAGTACTTCGTATTTTGTTGTAGATACACTTGTTCGGTGTATATTATTTATTGTGTTTGGCAAGGGTAAATAAAGGGTTAAGTGGTTACCAGGTGGCTCACGGAAAATGGAATAATGTTTTATTATATGTTTTCTAGCATATAATTTGGTGGTTTAAAAAGGACTTTTATGTTTTCAAACATAAATTTTTATTGTTTAAATTAAATATTGTTTGCAATATTAAACCTATAATTCACTCAACATTTTTGTTGACAGTTACTCGCATGTTTTATTCTCAGGTTCATGATTGATTGCTTCCGCTGTGCTTAGAGAGTCTGCATATTTATGATGGCAGCTTTTGTTAAACATTAACTTGCATTCTAGTTTGTTACATTAAATAGTGGTTGTTTGTTGACTTTGTTTTGGTCAACTTTTGGTTAAAGTATTATTGTATAGTTTTTCTAAACTTATACATTTTAGTAGATTTCCTTTATAGAGAATCAGTTTTAAATAAAGAATGCAAGGTTGTTTTATTAAATTCATATAGAGTTTCGATCAAGCTGTGGGACCAAGTGACGGAGCCGTTAAGTGTTTTGACGGAGTCGTCACAGGAAATACCTAAACCTTGCTACAACACTTATAGGCAGTGTACCTAATCGTACAGTAGTGTAGTTTTTAGTAAGTCCGGTTCGTTCCACAAGGATCTAGCCAAGTTTAACGCTATATTTTTAAAATTATATTTGTAAATATATAATATATATATATATATATATATATATATATATATATATATATATATATATATATATATATATATATATATATATATATATATATATATATATATATATATATATATATATATAAGTAGTATTATTATTATAAAAGGGGGTTTTTTTACCGTTTATTGACCGGTTTGTCGATTTTAAAACATAAGTCGCAATTAAAACCTAATGTAAAATATTAAAAATAAAAATAACTTAATTTAAAGCGTAAAGTAAATGACAATAATTAAAGTACGATAAATTAAAGTGCGATAAATTAAATGACAATAAATAAAATTGCGATAATTAAAAATTACGATAATTAAAATGACAATAAATTAAAGTGCGATAATTAAAAGTGCAATTAAATATGAAATAAAGGAATTATGCTTATTTAAACTTTCGTAATCATGATGTTTGACATGTTGATTTTAGTTTATTACCATGGATTAATTGTCCTTTGTCCTGGATTATTCGATATGTCCATACGTTTTGTCCATAATAGTCCATCAGTCATAAATATAAAGTGCGAGAGTCTTCGTCAAATTATCCTTATACCCGAAGTCAAATATTCCAACTAATTGGAGATTCGAACTGTAACAAGGTCTTAATACTTTGTTTTAATAAATACACCAGGTTATCAACTGCGTGTAATCCAAGGTTTACTACTTTGTTAACAATTACACCAATTACCCTTGAATGTAATCCACCCTCGTTTCAATGAGTCCATTGACTATTAATCCATTCCCGTGTCTGGTAAAATGAATAATTATTGGTATTTATAGATATCCCGCCCACCATACCCAGTCAAGCGTATGTGGTTATATATAAATACGTCAAATTATAAGTCTATATATTAAATTAATGAGGTATAGTTTAGTTAATATAAAGCCCATTAATAGCCCATAGTCTAATTTCCACAAGTGTCGTTCTTTTATCCAAACCTCAATTATGGTACAAAGCCCAATTACCCCCTCTTAATATTTTAGCCCAACATCACGATTACTTCGATTTAAATAAGCATAATAATAACTTAGCTACGAGACATTAATTTAAAAAGGTTGAACATAACTTACAATGATTAATAATAGCGTAGCGTTACACGGACATAATTTCGACTTACACACTTACAACATTCGCTAACATACCCTTATTATTATTAATCTTAAATTAAAATTAAAATTAAAATTAAAATATAATTATATATATCTGTGAGATAGAGAGGATAGATGGTGTAAACATTCGACCGAATTCGTTGCTTTTTATAGGATGTGGCCTGATACTGCTCACCATGCGATCGCATGGCATTTGTGCCTTCTGGCCATGCGATCGCATGGCCTTCTTTTACAGCTCACATGATTTTGTTTGTTTATTTGCCGACGGTTTATATATATAATATAATATATATATAATTTTAAGAATTATTTATATATTATATTATATTTATGTGCATAGTTGACTTGTAATTTTTAGTCCGTTGCGTCGAGCGTTGAGAGTTGACTCTGGTCCTGGTTCCGGATTTTCGAACGTCCTTTCGTACTATTTAATATCTTGTACTTTGCTTTTTGCGTCTTGTACTCTTGTAACTTTTAGACGTTTCTCATCAATAATTTGAACCACTTTGATTGTACTTTGTACTTTTGAGCTTTTTGGTCATTTGCGTCTTCAATTCGTCGAATCTGTCTTTTGTCTTCACCTTTTATTATTTAAATGAATATCACTTGTAAATAGAACAATTGCAACTAAAAGCTTGTCTTTCTTGAGGGATAATGCTATGAAATATATGTTCATTTTTAGCATTATCAAAATCCATCATTAACAACAATAAAAAACTCAATAAATGATCATTATTTAACGTTTCAAGCTCAAAAATGCAAACGGTGATTCAGAAATCCAATTTACGCATACGATCCACCGTTTCAAAGGTAATTAGACATACATTGCAACTAAATACTTACTAACAATATGTCATAGCATTCAATGTATCAAAAGTTCATTTCAAAGTTCATCAAACCCTAACCAAAATCAAGAATTCAATCATTTTGTAAATGGAGCTTTTCTAAATCAACCTACACATCAAAATGAAGCTAATGATGCTAGTAACACATTTAATACATGAACTTTAATATTTAAACAATATTTAATCATCCAAAATTCAAGATTAAGCACACCCATTTTTCTTATGCAAGCTAGTTACTCAAAACAACAAATCGAGCAAACCAAACACATATTCATGTTAGACTTGAGCCATAGACACTAACTAACACCATTTCAAGTTCATAAATCGAATTAGAGAAATCTAGAGTTTTAGAAATGTTACCCAAACGAAATAAAATTGGTATCAAGTTGTTGAGGATGAAGAGATGATTCCAAAAGTACGATTTATTTTGATGTTTGCTTCCTTGAAAAGATTTGGATGATGTTTCTTTGTTGAGAGGATTTGAGAGAAAAATGGAAGTATGAAGATGGTGGTAGGTGATGAATGAATGGTGGGGAGGATACTTTGACTAGTTGATCTCTTGGCCAATTTTGGTCACTTGGCACAAATAGTCCCTCGAGTTTGGAAGCGGGTGCGTGAATTAACCAAACGAATTATTTTAAAAACGCTAGAGTAAACGGGAGATGTTAAAATCAAATAACAGAAATATTACGAACGTTAGTTAATAAAAGATACGAATTTAGATAACGAAAGATATTATCTAAGAAAAAAAAAACCGGTGTTAAAAATAAATTTAGCGAAAAAACGCGGGATGTTACAAGAATGTTATAGATGGTGTTAATGTAATGTCATGAATAGGTAGAAGATTACAAGAAGGACTTGAGGTAGTCTCGAATCCATGCGATAAACCTCAAGGTAAGTACTATGGGTAGTGGGTCAAATGGGTTGAAAGTGGTGGAATAGCTTTAGGGCTCGGAACCACTTACAAGTTGTGTATACATATTAGTGTGGATTGTGGGACTTAGGTCTCCCAATCATAGTGTGGTATTCCCGACATGTAGTGAGCCTTGTGGCAACCACTTGGAGGACTTAGCGTGAGGTTGGTTTGATTTGATCAAACCTTTGTTGTGACACGAATTCGGAGTGTTACCGTGATATGTTATTGCAGTGTTGTAAGTGTGTGTTATCTATTTACAAGTTGATTCTGTATGCTCGTTCCATTTTAGTTCCTTGTACTCATCAAGTAACGTTGCTTGCCCCATGTGTTATGTATGTTATTATTCGGCTCAAGTAGTTCTAAAGCTAAGCTAGACGTGAAAGGTAAAGAGCAAGCTAAGGAGTAGGCATGCTTGCTAGCTTAGTAACTGGGTTACAAGTTCATTCTTACACCCGCCTTTTTTGTACGAGTTTGTAAATGCCCGAATCTGTATGTTTTTAGTTGTCTAAGTGCTTCAGGTCTTTTGTTGGTAACATGGTATGTTTGTCATAAAAGATGTTTAATTTAATGGATTGGGTCGAAATAACCATATATAAATCAATATGTTCTCCAATTTTTTGGGAGCGGAGCAATCAAAGAATGAAACAAATCAAATGTTTGTTCTAGAGAAAGCATAAGTATGACTATGAATATGGAGGATGTTATTTGTGTTATGGAAAGGCTTGTATGTCTGTAAAGTGTTTTCTGAACAAACTTGTGTGTTTTGTGGATGTTTAATAAAATCATTTTGAGATAATGGGTAAGGTGGTAAGATGAGTCAAAAATTAAATTTTTGGGTTTATTAACGTGCGCGTCGCGCACCCTTGTGTGTGTCGTGCCTTCCTTTTTGGAGTTTTTGTTGTCCTATTGAGTGTGCGATGTAAACATAAGGCGCACTAAGTGCAGCGTGAGTCCGCTCCTCTAACATGGTAATGCATCTCTCACAGCAGTCTCGTAAATCTTTTCTAGTTAAGCATACTACTCCCTATGTTTTGTTGTTAAAAATACGAAAGTGGTGGTGGTGGTGGCCGACGCCTGTTAGGTGGTGGTAGATACTCACTTATTACATATTTTATTGCTAAACATATGAGATCGATTAATTTTCACTTTTTATTTTTTTTCGTTTTTATTGTTAGAAGTGGTAAATCTCTAACTTTCTCCACTTTTTTGTATTGATTAGTTGTGGCAAAAGGTGCGGCCGATGACTGTAGTTAGTGGTCCACGACAATCATCTGTGGCCGATGCTGAGAGTGGCTGGCGATGATTGTTAGTAGTGAAATAGGTTGTGTTTAATAATGGTAACTTCATTTGAATAAGTATTACAGTTTTTTAGAAACAAATGGTTGTGTTCATGTTATAAAAATATCGCCTAATTAAATTTTAAATGAATTGCATCTTTTCATAATAAACTAGTTTTTGGGTCTGCGCTTCGCCGCAGAATGAGAAAATATAAAGGAAATAAAAAAATAAAATAAATTGCTACAGTACCGGGTCAAAACGGGCGGGTCGGGTCGAACCAGTTCTTATTCGGTTTGGACTTTACACTAATTAGAAGATTGTATGAAAATATAAAGGAGATCAATAAAATAAATAAATATATATATATATATATATATATATATATATATATATATATATATATATATATATATATATATATATATATATATATATATATATATATATATATATATATATAGTGAAACCTCTATTATTTAATACTAGGTAAATTAATAACCTCGATAAATTTAATAATTTGTCCGGTCCCAACTTGGGACTAGTACAAAATTGAATCCTAATCGATAAAATAATAAGATAATAATTTTTTTCGAAATCCCAATGTAAATATATTGGTCCCGGCAAAACTATAAATTAATAATTACTATTTTTTTTTAAATTACAAAGTACATTGAACTTGACAAGTTCATTAATGTGTGAATGTACCATACATGAGAATTTTGAAGGTCTTTGTTTATGTTTAATTCAAATAGGTAAAGTGAATGGACATGGTAATTTTGAAATTATTCTGAGACTTGTTACAAATATAAGTCAATTTTTTAAATTAATAATTTATTAATTTATCGATATAATAATATCTCGCTAAATTAATAAAATATTCTGGTCCCAACATTATTAATTTATAGAGGTTTTACTATATATATATATATTCTATAGTACCGGGTCTCCTGGTTCTCATTCGATTTCAACAGTGAAATAGGGGCTCTGGGCTAATCAAATGGTGCTGACCAATTACAACAAATAGAATATTGTATAAATAATTTAAGTAACAATACAACTTTTATAAAAATTAAATAAATTATTGTTATAATAATAATAATAATAATAATAATAATAATAATAATAATAATAATAATAATATAGATATGGATAGTCAATTTTGGTGTATATATATAGTCAATTTTGGTACATAAAGTATGTATTTTTATATTGAGATTTTAGGCTATAAATACTCATGAATGCAAGCATTAAACTTGCACCATTTCTCATACTTACAAAGTGTTTCTTTCTTTCTCTCCATTATCATCTTTGTTCTTACACTTCATTATTAGTATTTTTAATCAAAAATCAAACCACTAAAGGTAGTTATAAGCCTACTGAATTATAACACGTTATCAGTACGAAGTGCTCCATATAATCAAGGTTTATCTAAGCAAGCACAAGTCACTAATCAAGGTAATAAAAAAATTCTTTAACAATATCTTCTATAATTTATTAGCACGGTAAATATTATTATCATCATAACTAACATTTATATTTATGTTATTTAAGTTATATATGGTCGATTATACCGCCTGAATTATATTTCTGTAATCTAACTTTTATTAACTTCACTAATATTTATATTTATGTTATATATGGTCGGTTATACCATATATGGTCGGTTATACCGCCTGAATTATATTTCTGTAATCTAACTATTATTAACTTCACTAACATTTATATTTATGTTATATATGGTCAGTTATTGATAACGCCAAAATTATACATATTTGTTGTCGTTATTTCGATCCGATTTTGTATCATTTTGTATGTAATTATTGTACTTGTGTATTGTAATAAGTTAAAATGTGTGTATAATCCATTGCGAGTGTTGAAGCGAAGATTTATGGAAAATATTGCTGATTTTAGAAGATTATGCGCACCTGCACCGTTTTGGCCATAACTCGGTCATACGAACTCAAAAAAGGGTGAATCCGGAGCCCAGACGTCCGTAACTCAGAGCTCTACAACATCATATTAGAAAATTACCAATAAACAGTACCAGATGCGGCGCATCTGCTATAGATGCGGCGCATCTGAGGCCAAAATAGTCCCGACAGCTTTAAATGCGGCGCATCTGTGCCAGATGCGGCGCATCTGAGCCAGATGCGGTGCATCTAACTCAGATGCGGCACATCTGAGGTCCTGCTGACAGTTCTAGGTCCTAAAACGAGCTGGAAACCACTAAAAATAAAGGGATGCGGCGCATCACCTTTAGATGCGGCGCATCTGATGCATTTCTGGCCATTTTACCTAACTTTTGAGCCTATTTAAGAAGAGCTTTGGTTACACATTTGAGACACCACAATATAGATCAGTAGTAGTCCTAGAAGGGGGGTTTCCCTAGCCATTCTAAAGGGTTCTTCACCCTTTTGAGCATCAAGATTGAAGAAGGGATCATACGCTACGATAGGTACTCTCGGTTTCATTTATTTTAGTGATAAGATTATGAATTCCTATTGTTTCGATTGTATCGTTGTAACATTCATTATTATGATTGGCTAAAGCCTTGCGTGTTTACTTTAATGTAAGATTTATGGTTTGGGATTGTTTTATCTTTTAATGTTATTTAAGTTGCTATGATGTTTGATTGATTAAATTACATGTCCAACCAAAAGAACCATAGTTATGCTAGTTTGGTACTTTCCTTCAATTACATAGATTGTTAACTACATGTGACACTAGGAACACAATCTATGCTTCAATACTTTTAGTAATCTAGACGGGTAAACATATACTTAATTGACGACTTTGCTATATGTTTAGATCGGTAATTGAATAAGTACTAGAACTACATAGTCATGAATTTACCTCAAGTGATTGTTGTAATTTAGGTTTTACGTGAGTTTAATCGGGTTTGGTCTAATTAATCTAATCAATCTAAATCAATTATGTTCTTCCATAGATCCATTGTTGTAAGTATCCATTTACTCTAGTTCAATTATACAAGTTATGAATTGGTTTATGTGAGTTTATCAATGTTCATGGCTAGTACTTCAACACCTAGTGATTTAGACATCTACATGTGAGTGTAGGATGGTAACTGAATGGTAACTAGATTTTACAATAGTGTAGTTTATTTAGAGTGATCTTAATAAACTAGGTTTTATGTGAATTCAACCAAGGAAGAGTCTTATTGATTAAACATAGGTAAAGAAGAACTAATGACAAGGTTTATGTGAATTTTCTAAGTTTATAGTTCTCGGTTTATAGATATTGTGAGATTGATATAAGCCATTTACATTTACTTGTAACTACATAATAACGGGTTTAACTATAAAAGAACAATCCCTATCATTTATCAAGCATTGAAGTAAACACCGCCTTCTCATCCTCGTTATTCATTTCATTTTAATTACTGTTATTTACAAAGCAATTCAACAACTAAAACTCCCTCTTAGAATAATTAATCGTTTAAAGTCCTTAAAACAAACTTCTCCATGTGGATCGAACTGGTCAATATACTTGCTAGTTACTACATGATCGGGTTTTAGTTGCCTGTATTATGTGTTAATTATTAAGCATATTGTCTACATTTTAAAGGTTACGTCTTAACACATCAGTTATACTGCTTGAATTATATTTCTGTAATCTAACTCATATTAACTTCACTAACATTTATATTTATGTTATCTAACATTTATGATTACTTATGCAATTAATCATTATTTATTTCATGCATACTAATGTTTATTCTTAAAATTTATTATTTATGCATAATATGTTTATTCTCTTAATCTACTAAATGTATTTACAGTAATCGTATTTGTACTAATAAAATTCTTTTATTAAAATTATTATTAATACAACGAGTACATAACAGTCGTTAACGTTAATTAACGACGTTACAACAGTCATATATACATAACGGTTGTTAACGTTAACTGACGACGTTACAACAACTATATTTTTCAAATATAAAATAAACATCTCCATTTTCACATTTTCACAAATCAATCTTTATTTTTTCAGATTACCACTCTCAAATTTTTTTTATAAAGATGATTCACACAAGGATGATTTTTCCTATTGTATTGGTTATACTAACTATCATCATTGTTGCTAATATACCACCGGGTGAACCTATATTCTATCCTACTCTTGTGATTTTATCATTTGTAATCATGCCATTATTCTGTTGTTTGCTACTTATGAATTTAAAATGATTCTAATTTCGAATAAAGTTGATTATGATTTATGTTGTTCATCTTTTTGATAATAGAAAATGTCGAATTTGAAAAAAACTTAAATTTGCTCCTTTAGAATCAAGTGGGAACAACTACTTAACATGAGTTATGAATGTAAAAAAACATCTCGAATCAATCGGTATTTTAAAACCACTGAATGAAAATAACAATTGCTCTAAACTAGATAAAACAATAACAAGTAATTTTCTTAGCAAACATATTGACGAGTCCTTAGAATCTACATATTGTATGATCGAAGATCCAAGTGTATTATGGAAAATACTAAAAGATAGATATGATATTAATTATCAAGAAATAACGGTGATCTATGAAAGAATAATATTTGAAAACTAGTAGATACTCTTATAAGAATCTGAGTGATCCTTATAACACGAATCATCAGTCTAGTATTTCTTGAATACATGAACATCTTGTTTATCTCTACAAATAAGTCCCAAAAGAAAAGAAAACGAGAGTGAATCTGTTGAAAAATCTTGATTAAATAAACCCTGAGCTACCTTGAGACATGAATGGTTTGAATTTTCTATGATGCCTAGCTTGTTATGTATCACTCATAAATAAATAGTTTTAGGCCATAACGCATATGTTTATTAAGTGTTATCTTTTATGTACTTCAGATTGTAACTTGTTTGCAGGTAATATAATTTGATTATCTTGCTGAAATATAACTCATTATTTACTTATCTTATTTGAAGTTTTAGTATGAATCCTGCTGAAATACAACATCAATTAAATGGTAAAGACCTATGTATTGCAGATAGTGGTAACATACACACTATGATCAAATCTAAGAAATATTTCATTGACTTAAATCAAATAAGGAACGGAAAAGGCAAAAATTCATATTACCAAATGGTACGAATTTTTTGATAAACAATGCTTTGTTTTCTCCTAAATCAAAGAGAAATTTGTTAAGTTTCTCTAATATATATCATAATGGATATGATTATCAGTCAATGATAACCGGAAATGAGAAATACCTATGTAGCACCGAAAAGCGTTGATAGTGCTCCAAATGAACATATATTTAGGCACAATATCCTTCCAATATGTAAAGCTTTTAGTTACAATTGTTCTATTTTTATGTAATATTCGTTTAAATAAATAAGTGCGAAGACAAAAGAAGAAAATGACGATTTGAAGATGCAAATGACCAAAAAGCTAAAAAGTACAAAGTACAATCCAAGTGGTTCGAATTATTGATGAGAAACGTCTAAAAATTACAAGAGTACGAGCCGCGAAACGCAAAATACAAAATATCTTAGCATCTGAAAGGACGTTCGAAAATCCGGAACCGGGACATAAACCGAGAAGAAACGTACGAGTCAACAGAGCTAAAATTACGAGTCAACTATGCACAAGAATATAATATAATATATAATATAATATATAATATATATAATTATATAAAATTATATATATTATATTATATAATAAATAAGTCAAGAGCCGCCCACGTTTTTGGCAAGTATATGAGCTGGATCAGGAGGCCATGCGATCGCATGGCTAGAAGGCATAATATCCATGCGATCGCATGGGATGCTGTAGCTGGCCAAGTCTATAAATTGAGCAATTTTCGGACGAGTTATGTACACCTTTTCTTCTTTCTTTCTCTTTACATGTAATATATATATTTATAATTTTAATTTTAATTTTAATTTTAATTTAAGTTAATAATAATAAGGTTATTGTAAGAATGTTTTACGGGTTTTAAGTCAGAACTCTGCCCGTGTAATGCTACGCGATAAATAATCACTGTAAGCTATGTTTTTCCTTTTTAATTTAATGTCTCGTAACTAAGTTATTATTATGCTTATTTGAGCCAAAGTAATCGTGATGTTAGACTAAATATTAAGACGGGGTTATTAGATTTTGTACCATAATTAAGGTTTGGACAAAAGACCGACACTTGTGGACATTGGACTATTGACTATTAATAGATAGGGGGTATTGTCTAATCGAATAACAACTCATTAGAATCTGTCGAACCTATCTTCAAATTAGTTAATCTAATAATTATTAAAATGATTATGTATGTTCTATTTAGTGACGTTTATACGACATCTTTCACGATCATTTAATTAATTATTCGGGTTGGGTAATTGATTATTCATTATGATAAAATGGGTAAATTAATATTCATATCTCATTAAAACAGGGGTGGATTACATACAAGGATAATTGGTGTAATTGTTAACAAAGTATTAAAACCTTGTTACAGTTCGAATCCGTAATTAGTTGGAATATTTGACTTCGGGAATAACGTTAATTTGACGAGCATTTTATAATTATGACCGATGGACTATTATGGACAAAACCAGATAGGTATCAAATAAACCAGGACAAAGGACAATTAACCCGGGTAACAATTAATTAAAATCAAAACGTCAAACATCATGATTACGGAAGTTTAAATAAGCATAATCCTTTTATTTCATATTTCATCGTACCTTTATTTACTGTCATTTTAATTACTGCAATTTACTTTATCGCAATTTAAATTCTGTCATTTATATTATCATCATTTATCTTTACGCTTTATTTAAAATCGACAAACCTGTCATTAAACGGTAAAACCCCCTTTTTATAGTAATAATAATACTACTATATTATATATATATATATATATATATATATATATATATATATATATATATATATATATATATATATATATAATTGTTTAAAAATATAGTGTACGCAATAAGCCGTCTCCCTGTGGAACAAACTGGACTTACTAAAAACTAAACTACTCTACGATTAGGTACACTGCCTATGGTGTTGTAGCAAGGTTTAGGTATGTCCACTCTATAAATAAATAAATAAATAACTTGTGTAAAATTGTATCGTATTTAATAGTATTTCGCAATAAAAATATAACTATTTCATATACACCTCGCATAACATCAAGTATTTTTGGCGCCGCTGCTGGGGAACCGGCGAAACGCTATATTTTTACGTTATATTTTAGTAAAACTATATTTAAAAAAAATATATATATATATATATATATTATATCTTAATTTGTAAAAATATTTTGTATTTATAATAAGTGTTAAAAAAAATTATAATAAAAAGAAAAAAATATATTTTTAAGATTTTATATATAATATTAACAAGTACTTTTATTTTTAGATTTAAAATATATGTTTAATTTAATTTATATAATTATTTTGTAATATTTTGGAAAATTAAAAAAATCAAATAAAAATAAATAAACTGTTGGGCCGAAGCCTGTTCAAAGCCCAAATTATTCCTGGAATATTGAGCCATACAGTCGCATGACCCCGAAGGCTTACTCTCATGCAGTCGCATGAGTGGCCTGAATGACAATGCCTAGGATGCATTAATTACGTAGTTAGGTTATTATTAATTATATTATTTAAATCAATTTAGGGTTAGTATTAATTATTATTATTATTATTAGGGTTTAATTTAATTAGTTTTTAGTTTTAATATATATTTTGTAATTTTAAGTTTATTTATTATTATATAAAATTAATACTTTTATAAAATAATAATTTAAAAATAATATCTTTATAAAATTTGTATTTTTATCATTTTAGTTATAATTTTCATTTTTATCGTTTATTTCGTAATATTTATCATTTGCTATATAGTTTTAAGTTTAGTATTTTTCCATAGTTAATTTTATTTTTCTAATTTTTAGGTTTTGCCGCAAAATCCCTTAAGTGCTTTTTCTATAGAATTAAGATTTAGGCGCTTTAGAATTTTGCGACGCCGTTCATATATTTTAGTCCCTTTTAAGTTATTGCCATTTTGGATATAGAATTTCTTTTAAGCTTTAATTCCTTTAGACGCAACTTTTTAGATTTAGTTTTTAGACTTTTAAGTTTCGACGTTTTTCTTTCTTATTTTTATTTTTCGACATTTTTCGACGCACTCTTTTTCTTTCTCATTTTTACGCTCTAGTTTTTAGGACATAGATTTTTATCTTCTTCAAAATTTCGACGAAAAATTATTTTAAGCGGTTAAATTGATAGACATCCAAAATTTTCTGGTTCGTAGTAATAGTTGGATTTGTTAGTGGCGAGTTGTGAGCTTCCGATTTAAAGGATCCTGGCTACCTGCTGCATCTATTGGCTATTCGAAACGTGGGCAAAGTTTGAAAAGTCTATTAAATTGATAACTTATATAATTTTTTTTATTTTTATAACTAATAGGATATTCAGTGAATGCATCGAGCAAAACGTTCACCACCTTTCATACCTTCACCACCTGTAACTCGATCAAGACATCTATCTAATATAATCGCCGTTCATTTTTCTTTAGAATCATCATCTAGTCGAGCAAGTTCTCCAACTCAAATTTCCGATAATCCATATTTTGAACCCGACCTCACAATTGAGAATCCGGAGAATATTCAAGGACAATTCAGAGATCCTGAACCACTAATCATTCCTCTGGAACCACAAATTACTCATCCAGAGATTGTCGAGGAAGAAACCATTAAATCAGAATCCTCTAGTGATTCAGATTCAACAAATTCAATTATGGAAGTAACAGAACCTCTAATTATGGAAGATCGAATGAGGGCCACACGCACGGGCCAAGGTCACGCCATTATTAAGCCAGATATTAATGTGCCAGATTATGAAATCAAAGGACAAATTCTACACATGGTAACTAATCAATGCCAATTTAGTGGTACACCAAAAGAAGATCCAAACGAACATCTTCGAACCTTTAATAGGATTTGTACTCTGTTCAAAATCAGAGAAGTTGAGGATGAACAGATCTATCTCATGTTATTTCCCTGGACTTTAAAGGGAGAAGCCAAAGATTGGTTAGAATCGTTACCTGATGGGGCGATTGATACATGGGATGTCTTAGTTGAAAAATTTCTTAAACAATTCTTTCCGGCATCTAAAGCTGTGAGACTTCAAGGAGAAATAGTTACATTCACACAAAAACCAAATGAAACATTATATGAGGCGTGGATAAGATTTGGAAAATTGTTAAGAGGATGTCCTCAACACGGTTTAGATACTTATCAAATAGTACAAATATTCTACCAAGGTGTCGACGTCGCTACACGAAAAGACATCGACACAGCAGCTGGTGGTTCCATTATGAAGAAAACCGCAACCGAAGCTCACAAGATTATTGATAACACAGTTTCCCACTCACATGAGTGGCATCAAGAAAAAGATATCTTTCGTTCAACTAAAGCGGCTAGAGCCAATTCTAGCCATGACTTTGACTCTATTTCCGCAAAAATAGATGCTTTCGAAAGACGAATGGAAAAGATGACTAAAGATATTCACGCAATACGAATCAGTTGTGAGCAATGTGGTGGTCTACACTTAATGAAAGATTGTCACATTGAACAAACGATGGAACAACGTGAGAATGTTTCCTACATGAACCAAAGGCCGGGAAATAATTATCAGAATAATTATCAACCGCCAAGGCCAAACTTCAATCGAAATCAAAACATTCTTTACAATCCAAATGGACCCAACAATAACTCGTATAACCAACAAGGTCTGAATAACCAACCAACTCAAAACAACACTTTCAATCAACAAAAACCTAGCTTGTATAAACCACCACAACAAACCAAAGAGAAAAAGTCAAATCTAGAAGAAATGATGGCAAAGCTAATGGAATCTCAAACACAATTTATTACATCTCAAACTCAAACAAATGAGAGGTTTGATCAGTCATTAAGAACTCAACAAGCTTCCATTTTGAATCTAGAAAAACACGTAGGTACTCTTGCTAGCATGATGAGTGAGAGGGAACAAGGAAAGCTACCAAGTAATACTGAAGTAAATCCTCAGAAAGAGAATGTTAATATGGTGTCAACAAATTCTGAAAAACCAGCTCCAGAAGATGGGAAGGTTTTAGATGTGAGTAACAATGAAGAAGTTACAACAACACCACCACCACCCGAGTATGTAAAGCCAGTGGTGACACCATACAGACCACCCATCCCGTTTCCAAGAAAAGGAGTTGAGTATGAGCAAGTGATAGCTAATAAAGTTTGTGATACCTTTGGAAAGAAGAAGAAGAATAATAAGAAAGTGTAAGAAACAAAAACCATAGAAGTAAACCCGGTGAAGACAGTTCCACCAAAACCTCCACCCAGGGTAGGTAATCCGGGTGAATTTATTATTCCTTGTCTACTTAGTGATTGTGTCATGTATGATGCACTAGAAGATTTAGGTGCGAGTGTGAGTGTTATGCCTCTTTCATTATATAAGAGATTAGGAGTAGGTGAGTTAAGTCCAACGAAAATGAGTGTTCGACTCTTTGATCAAACCATTAGGCACCCAATTGGAATTGCTGACAACCTACCCGTTCAAGTGGGTAATTTAACCTTTCTAGTTGAATTTATTATTATTGACATAGAAGCGGACTCAAACATTCCTCTAATTTTAGGTCGACCATTCTTAGCGTCCACCGGGGCGTTATTTGATGTAAAAGAGGGTAGAATGACACTTAGTGATGGTGACAAACTGGTCACCTTCGTGATTCGAAAGTCTAAATCTTCACCAACCAAAATCGTTGAACCAACAAAAACGATTGGTAAGAACCATGTTGTTTTACCAACTCCAACGGTAGTGCTTAATAATAATAAAACGCCTATGTGTGGGGAAAATGAAATAACACCTAATGATGACTTGATAACAAAGAACCCCGTTGTTGATGCGAAATTAAATTACCCCGTTATTAACAGTTCAATGAAGAAACTTATTAAACGGATTCGCGATGCTAGAACCAAGGGGAACTTTAAGTTATGTAACCGGTTAGTATCCAATCTATCGCCTAAAGAAAAGGTGAAACTAGTTGAATTTGTGGATATTACACAGGAATCCGACCAATGGCTTAAAGCAAAAGTCACAAATATGCAAGTTGATTATGGTCCAAGAGAAATTGAGAATGAAGTTAATCACAATTTCGACACCACAGCTACCTAAGTGTGGAGAGATTCAAATATTATAAAAAGAAAATACTGTCTAGAGTTAGTTGTTCTTCCTCCATTCTGAATTTTTTGTTTTGTAGGTTTTGTATGAAATTAATACGCTTTTTAAATTTAAGTTTTGTGTGAATTTAAAAACAAAATTTACTTTATTTCATTAAGTTTAAAAAATGATTTCTAAAATTCATCGTAAATTGAAGACTAGGTCATGGAATCGAAATTGCTTTACCCGAGGGCGGGGCGAAAAATTTTGTTATCATTATTTTTAATTTTATTGATCTAAAGTATACCAAAAAAATTAAAAAAAAAACCCAAAAATCTTTGCTTTTAAAACAGTCACTTTAAAAACGACAAATTTTAAATTTTGTCGAGGGACGGACTAGGTAAACATACCGAAACTACCTAAAGTAAAAGGAAACAAAATTTAAAAAAAAATTATTCATTTAAATTGTTTTAATAAATAAAGGTTTTATAAAAAAATATATATATAATAAAAATATTATGTATATTTGTAGTTTATCTTATGTACAAAACAGGGTAAAACAGCGCACTTTCAAAGACTGACATTAAGTTCAGCAAAAGCTATTAATTTTTACGACAGGACGCAAAATATCAAATGTGATATAAAATAATATGTTTGCAAACTGGGTATTTTTAATCACTTTTCTACACTAATCACCCTCATGAATTTATAATTATAGTCTGATGTCATGCAAATGAGGGCATTGCATGATCTCAAGTGTGGGGAAGGGTTATAAATTCTCTCGGTTTAATTTTCAATTAAATGAATTCAAAATCAGGTTTATACATATTTATGAACGATAAAACTAGGTTTTATTACCGAAATTATTGTTACCTCGGAAAGGACATAAATTGAAAAACAACCCATAACCCTTGAATTCATTTAAAATGGAATAGAGGAGAATAAAAAGGCAAAGAAAGAAATAAATAAAAGCTAAGTGTGGAAAGAATTTACCAGTTCTTTAAAACATATATCACATATTTTGTACAAGATTATTGCAGGTACTTTTGTTTTGAACGATAATAATCAGTTTTACCCGATTTACTGTAATATATTTAAAAGAAAGATGGATCTACACGATGAATTAATTCCATCATTAAAAGGAACTAAAGTCTTCCAAAAAAGACACACGCTTCTTGATTTAGGTCAGGAAGTTGTCGTCCGGACCAGTTGTAGAGTCTACGAAAAACCTTGAAAAGTTTTCTCGAAAATCAGCTGAAAATCCACGGACCTCAGTATCAAACAGGGTCGCCAAGTGGTCAAACTTATCCTAACCATGAGAGGATCTGTCTCGTAAAATGGGGAGGGCGCCGTACAAATTAGCTTGATAAGACTAATGAATCAGACCCCCAGAAAGGATAATCTCCTTAAAGATTAAAAATCAGCTTTTAAGACTGATATTACTCAATCCTTGAGATTGACTTTAAAGATTGAGAATTACAAACTCATGGAATTCGATGATATCTAAACTCGAGCTTGAACGAGAAAATATTTTGATCAAAATTACAAACCAATTGGTTTTCTGAAAACCTATTTTCAATGCGTTCATTACCATCGAACGTAAAATCCTAGGAATTCACCGGAATTCATTAGGTCACCTGAACCAAATCGGGTGTCAACCGTAAGAAAAGTGGTTGCATAGCATGGTCAAAGACAGGACCTTGTGCCAGACCGAAAAATTATAGGGTGATCTTTACTATTGCTCCTACAAAGGATAGTAATTGCATCCGACACGTTTTAGACCATGAACATCTGCATGTCATTAGACATTGCCTTAACAGTTGCTTGTTCAACGCTTTCCTTTACAACCGGACGGTAGTTTACCGAAAGGTAATATACGGAACAAGTATACTGGACGTGCTGCTTTCCTAATACAAGGATTAGCAAGTAGGTGACACAAAACCATAAGTTTTGAGCTAAAATTTTCAAATATGAAACCCACCAAACCCACAAAAACATTTTGCAAACACCGATGAAGGGTTATTCCGGAAAACTTATCTAGGGTAAAAGCTAGATGGAATTTTCAAAAGATCAAATGTTTTCATAAAGATCCAATTTCCTAAAGGATCTAAATTTTCATAGTCATGTGGGACTGTAAACTACATCGTTACTATCATTGTTTATACCGATGTATCAAAATCACTGATGTATAAAGTGTGAGAATAAAAAAAATGATTCGAGTGAAGTGTGATTTAATTTCAAGTTCTGTATTGCTTGAGGACAAGCAATGCTCAAGTGTGGGGATATTTGATACTGCTCCAAATGAACATATATTTAGGCACAATATCCTTCCAATATGTAAAGCTTTTAGTTGCAGTTGTTCTATTTTTATGTAATATTCGTTTAAATAAATAAGTGCGAAGACAAAAGAAGAAAATGACGATTTGAAGACGCAAATGACCAAAAAGCTAAAAAGTACAAAGTACAATCCAAGTAGTTCGAATTATTGATGAGAAACGTCTAAAAATTACAAGAGTACGAGCCGCGGAACGCAAAATACAAAATATCTCAGCATCCGAAAGGACGTTCGAAAATTCGGAACCGGGACATAAACCGAGAAGAAACGTACGAGTAAACGGAGCTAAAATTACGAGTCAACTATGCACAAGAATATAATATAATATATATATAATTATATAAAATTATATATATTATATTATATAATAAATAAATCAAGAGCCGCCCACGTTTTTGGCAAGTATATAAGCTGGATCAGGAGGCCATGCGATCGCATGTCCAGAAAGCACAATATCCATGCGATCGCATGGGATGCTGTTGATGTGGTAGCGTGAAGGTACGAAATAGTATTATTTTTACTAGGAAATACTACAAAATATGACACAAGTTTTATTAATTTACGGATGGGATATACCTAAACCTTGCTACAACACTATAGGCAGTGTACCTAATCGTAGAGTAGTGTAGTTTTTAGTAAGTCCGGTTCGTTCCACAGGGAGCTGGTGATACTTACTATATTTTTAATAACTATATTTATACAAAATATATATAATTATATAAGTAGTAATATTATTATAAAAGGGGGGTTTTACCGTTTAATGACCGGTTTGTCGATTCTATATTTTAAGCGTAAAGATAAATGACGATAATTAAAGTGCGTAAAATAATGACAATAAATAAAATGACAGTAAATAAAATTGCGAGTAATAAAATGACAGTAAATAAAGATACGATGAGAAATATAATAAAAGAATTATGCTTATTTAAACTTCCGTAATCATGATGTTTGACGTGTTGATTTTAATTTATTACCATGGGTTAATTGTCCTTTGTCCTGGTTTATTTGATACGTCTATCTGGTTTTTGTCCATAATAGTCCATCGGTCATAAATATAAAGTGCGAGTATCCTCGTCAAATTACCCTTATACCCGAAGTCAAATATTCCAACTGATTAAGGATTTAAACTGTGACGCAGTTATCACTTCTGTCAACAATTACATCAGTTATCACTGTATGTAATCCACCCCTGTTTTAATTAGTTTATGAATATTAATTCATCCACTTGATCAGAATGAATAATCAATTACCCAACCCAATTGATTAATTAAATGATTATAACAGATTCCATATGAACATCACTAAATAGGACAACCATAATCATTATTAATTATTAGGTTAATTAATTTGAAGATAGGTTCGACAGACTCCAATGAGTTGTCACTCAATTAGACAATACCCCCCATCTATTAATAGCCCATAGTTCAATTTCCACAAGTGTCGTTCTTTTGTTCAAACCCCAATTATGGTACAAAGCCCAATTACCCAATTTTAGTAATTAGCCCAACATCATGATTACTTCATTTTAAATAAGCATAATAACGACTTAGCTACGAGACATTAATGTAAAAAGGTTGAACATAACTTACAATGATTAAAAATAGCGTAGCGTTACACGGACAGAATTTCGACTTACACACTCAAACGATCTCTATCATAAATCTTATTATTATCATAATTTAAAATTAAAATTAAGATTATTTTTATATCTGATTACATTAACATTATGATAGAGAATTATAAATATAGATATTGATATTTGATATAGAAAAATAAGAAAAAAAGATAGAAAGAAAAAAAGATCGAAAAAATATCTTCCTCCCTTCATCGTTACATATCGTTCTTTTATAGGAGAAATTATAAATTGAATTTTCATTTACGACCCCTGAACTATGCTCAATTAACAACTTTTTATTATTTAATATTATTCTTATTATGATTTATTTAAATATTATATTTTATTCTTGTGCATAGTTGACTCGTAATTTTTACACCGTTGCGTCGAGCGCTGAAAGTTGGTTCATGCCCCGGTTTCGGATTTTCGAACGTCCTTGCGTACTATTTTATATCGTGTACTTTGCGTTTTGTAACTTGTACTCTTGTCATTTTTAGACGTTCTTCATCAATAATATGAACCTTTTTGATTGTATCTTGTACTTTTGAGCTTTTTGGACCTTTGCGTCTTCAAATCTTCGTTTTCGCCTTTTGTCTTCGCACTTATTTAAAATAAACGAATATTACTCGAAAGTGGAACAATTGCAACTAAAATCTTGTCTTTCTTGGGGGATTTTGCTATGAAATATATGTTCCTTTTTAGCCTTATCAATATCCCCACACTTGAGCGTTGCTTGTCCTCAAGCAATACAGTCTTGAAATAATATAATACATCACACGAATCACTTCTTTATTCTTCACACTTTGTACATCAGTGATTTTGATAGAGCGGTATAAACAATGATATTAACAATAGAACCATGGTTAAAGGTGGGTGTGTCATCCACAGTTGCCTCGGGTTTAGGTCAACGACACTTGCAATCAAATAGCCGATTTACTTTCGGTTTCCAAAGCAAAGTGCACATTTGAAAGGCGGTTTACAGTCCCACATGACTATAAAAATGTAGATCCTTTAGGAAATTGGATCTTTATGAAAACATTTGATCTTTTAAAAATTCAAGCTAGATTTTACCCTAGACAAGTTTTCTGATTTGACCCACCATCGGTGTTGCAAAATATATTTGTGGATCAATATTTTGGCTAAAAACATTTAGGTTCGTGTAATCCACTGCTATCCCGGTATCGGAAAGCACACATCCAGTTTACTTGTTCCGTATATTACCTTTCGGTAAACTACCGTCCGGTTGTAAAGGAAAGCGATGAACAAGAAACTGTTAAGGCAATGTCCCGTGACATGCATTTGATTATGGTCTTTTAACGTGTCGGATGCTAGAACTATCCTTGGTAGGAGCGATAGTAAAGATCATCCTATGATTTTTCGGTCTGGCACAAGGTCCTGTCTCCGACCATGCTATGCAACCACCGTTCTTACGGTTGACACCCGATTTGGTTCAGGTGACCTAATGAATTCCAGGTGAATTCCTAGGATTTTACGTTCAATGGTAATGAACGCATTGAAAATGGTTTTTCAGAAAACAAATTGGTTTGTATTTTTGATCAAAATATTTTCTCGTTCAAGCTCGAGTTTAGATATCATTGAATTCCATGAGTTTGAAATCTCAATCTTTAAGGTCAATCTCTAGGATTGAGTATTATCAGTCTTAAAAGCTGATTTTTAATCTTTAAGGAGATTATCCTTTTCTGGGGATCTGATTCATTAGTCTCTTCAAGCTAATTTGCACGGTGCCTCCCCATTGTACGAGATAAATCCTTCTCATGGTTAGGATAAATCTGACCACTTGGCGACCCTGTTTGATGCTGAGGTCCGTGGATTTCCTGCTGATTTTAGAGATGACTTTTCTAGATTTTTCGTCAACCTACAGCTGGTCTGGACGACAACTTCATGATCTAAATCAAGAAGCGCGTGTCTTTTTCGGAAGACTTTACTTCCTTTTAATGATGGAATTGATTCATCGTGTAGATCCATCTTTCTTTCAAATGTATTACAGTAAACCGGGTAAAACTGATTAGTATCATCCAAAGCAAAAGTACCTGCAATATCTTTACAGAACATGTGATAGATAGTTTTCAATTGAATAACTTGGTACATTCTCCCCACACTTAATTTCTTTCTTTGCCTTTTTATTTTCTTCTATTCCATTTTAAATGAATTCTAGCGTTTTAGGGTGTTTCTCAATTTATGTCCTTTTCGAGGTAACGATAATTTCGGTATTAACACCTAGTTTTCACCGTTCATAAATATGTATAAACATGATTTTAAATTCATTTAGTTGAAAATTTTTCAAATTTTCACAAAATTTGGCAAATAAACCAAGTATAAACCCGAGAGAATTTATAACCCTTCCCCACACTTAAGATCATGCAATGCCCTCATTTGCATGAAATCAGACTATAATTTAAATTCATGAGGGTGATTAGCGTAGAAAAGTGATTAAAAATACCGAGTTTGCAAACATATTGTTATTTCACATTTGATTTTTTTTTTTTTTGCGTCTTGTCAAAATCAGTAGCTTTTGCTGAACTTCATGACAGTCTTTGAAAGTGCGTTGTTTTACCCTGTTTTGTACATAAGATAAAATACAAACATATATATATATATATATTTTTGAAGTTTGGTTTATAACCCCACTTTTCAAAAATTTATAAAGTATAATATTTTTGGCATACTTTAAATCAATAAAATTAAAAATAATGATAACAAAATTTGTCGCCCCGCCCTCGGGTAAAGTAATTTCGGCTTAATGACCTAGTCTTCAACTCACGACGAATTTTAGAAATCATTTTTTTCAACTTAATGAATTAAAGTAAATTTTGTTTTTAAAATTCACACAAAACTTAAATTAAAAAAAAAACATATTAATTTTATATAAAACCTACAAAACAAAAATTCAGAATGGAGGGAGAAAACTAGTTCTTTAGTGTCTGCTAGTGGAAAAGACCAATCGGATTCCATTCTCGGAACTACACGAGAACAGAAACAACTAACTCTAGATAGCATTTTCTTTTTAGAACATTTGAATCTCCCCACACTTATGTAGCTGTGGTGTCGAAATTGTGATTAGCTTCATCGTCAATTTCTCTTGGTCCATAATCAACTTGCATATCTGTGACTTTTTCTTTAAGCCAGTGCCCGGCTTCTTCCGTAATATCCCATAATTCAACTAGCTTCGCCTTTTCTTTAGGCGACAGATTGGATACTAACCGGTTACATAACTTAAAGTTCCCCTTACTTTTAGCATCAATAGCCCGTTTATAAAGTTTCTTCATTGAACTGTTAATAACGGGATCATTTAATTTCGTATCAACAACGGGGTTATTTGTTATTGGGTCGTCATTAGGTGTTACTTCATTTTCCCCACACTTAGGCGTTTTATTATTATTAAGCACTACCGTTGGAGTTGGTAAAACAACATGGTTCTTACCAATCGTTTTTATTGGTTCAACGGTTTTGGTTGGTGGAGGTTTAGATTTTCGAATCATAAAGGTGATCGATTTGTCACCACTTTTAAGTGTCATTCTTCCATTTCCTACATCAAATAACGCCTTGGTGGACGCTAAGAATGGTCGACCTAAAATTAGAGGAATGTTTGGGTCCTCTTCTATGTTAATGACAATGAATTCGACTAGAAAGGTTAAATTGCCTACTTGAACGGGTAGGTTGTCAACAATTCCAACTGGGTGTTTAATGGTTTGATCAAAGAGTCGAACACTCATATCCGTTGGACTTAACTTACCTACACCTAATCTCTTATATAAGGAAAGAGGCATAACACTTACACTTGCACCTAAATCTGCTAGTGCATCATACATGACACAATCACTAAGTAGACAAGGAACAATAAATTCACCCGGATCACCTATTCTAGGAGGAGGTTTTGGTGGAACTGTCTTCACCGGGTTTACTTCTACGGCTTTTGTTTCTTGTACTTTCTTATTCTTTTTCTTCTTCTTCTTTCCAGAGGTATCACAATCTTTATTACCTATTACTTGCTCATACTCAACTCTTTTTCTTGGAAACGGGATGGGTGGTTTATATGGTGCCACCACTGGCTTTACATACTCTGGTGGTGGTGGTGTAACTTCTTCATTTTTATTCTCATCTAAAACCTTCCCATCTTCCGGAGCTGGTTTTTCAGAATTTGTTGAAACCATGTTAACATTCTCATTCCGAGGATTTACTTCAGTATTACTCGGTAGCTTTCCTTGTTCCCTCTCACTCATCATGCTAGCAAGAGTACCTACGTGTTTTTCAAGATTCAAAATGGAAGCTTGTTGAGTTCTTAATGACTGATCAAACCTCTCGTTCGTTTGGGTTTGAGATGTAATGAATTGTGTTTGAGATTCAATCAGCTTGAATACCACGTCTTCCATATTTGACTTTTTCTCTTCAGTTTGTTGTTGTGGTTTATATAAGCCAGGTCTTTGTTGATTGAAAGTGTTGTTTTGAGTTGGTTGGTTATTCGGACCTTGTTGGTTATACCAGTTATTTTCGGGTCCTTTTGGATTGTAAAGAATGTTTTGATTTCGATTGAAGTTTAGCTTTGGCGGTTGATAATTATTTTGATAATTATTTCCAGGCCTTTGGTTCATATAGGAAACATTCTCTCGTTGTTCCATCGTTGGTTCAATGTGACAATCTTTCAATAAGTGTGGTCCACCGCATTGCTCACAACTGATTCGTATTGCGTGAATATCTTTATTCATCTTTTCCATTCGTCTTTCGAAAGCATCTATTTTTGCGGAAACGGAATCAAAGTCATGGCTAGAATCGGCTCTAGCCACTTTAGATGATTGAAAGATATCTTTTTCTTGATGCCACTCATGCGAGTGGGAGGCTGTGTTATCAATAATTTTGTAAGCTTCAGTTGCGGTTTTCTTCATAATGGATCCACCAGCGGTTATGTCGATGTCTTTTCGTGTGGCGATGTCTACGCCTTTATAGAAGATTTGTACTATTTGAAAAGTATCTAATCCGTGTTGAGGACATCCTCTCAACATCCTTCCGAATCTTGTCCACGCCTCATATAATGTTTCATTTGGATTTTGCGCGAACGTAACAATTTCTCCTTGAAGTCTCACGGCTTTGGATGCCGGAAAGAATCGTTTAAGAAATTTTTCAACTAAAACATCCCATGTGTCAATCGCCCCTTCAGGTAACGATTCTAACCAATCTTTGGCTTCTCCCTTTAAAGTCCAGGGAAACAACATGAGATAGATCTGCTCATCTTCCACTTCTCGGATTTTGAATAGTGTACAAATTCTTTTAAACGTACGAAGGTGTTCGTTAGGATCTTCATTCGGTGCACCACTGAATTGGCATTGGTTAGTTACCATGTGTAGAATTTGTCCTTTGATTTCATAATCTGGCGCATTAACTTCTGGCTTAATAATGGCGTGACCTTGGCCCGTGCGTGTGGCTCTCATTCGGTCTTCCATACTTAGAGGTTCCGTTACTTCCATAATTGAATTTGTTGAATACGAATCACTAGAGGATTCTGATTTAATGGTTTGTGGCTCAGGAGGAATAATTAGTGGTTCAAGATCTTGGAATTGTCCTTGAATATGCTCCGGGTTCTTAATTGTGAAGTCGGGTTCAAAAGATGGATTATCGGAAATTTGAGTTGGAGTTCTTGTTCGACTAGATGACGATTCTAAAGAAAAATCAACGGCGACAATATTTGCTAAATGTCTTGATCGAGTTACAGGTGGTGAACGTATGAAAGGTGGTGAACGTTTTACTCGGTGCATTCACTGAATATCCTATTAGTTTTTAAAAGGAAAGAAAAATTATAATAAGTTATCCAATCAATAGACTTTTCTGATTTTGCCCACGTTTCGAATAGCCAAAAGATGCAGCAGAGGGGCAGGATTCGTTTGGTCTCAATATAATTGAGGACTGTTTGGCTCCAATAACCCGGTCCACGTACAAATCCAACTATTACTACGAACCAGAAAATTTTGATGTCTATCAATTTAACCACTTAAAATAAATTTTCGTAATTTTAAGAAATTTAGAGAAGAAGTAGAAAAAAATTCTAAGTCCTAAAAACTAGAATGGCGAGAAATAAGAAAGAAATAGATTGCGCGTCGAAAAATGTCGAAAAATAAAAGGTCGAAAAATAGGCGTCGAAAAATAAAAATAAGAAAGTAGTGCGAAATACGGCGTCGTAAAATTCTAAAGCATCTAAAACTTAGTCTAAGGAATAAGCACTTAAGGGATTTTACGGCAAAGCCTAAAAATTCTAGAAGTAAAAATAACTATGGCAAAACTAAACTTAATACTAAAAGTTGCGACTATAGTCTAAAAATCTAAAGGTAATAAAACTAAAAAAACATTTTTTTTTTTATAGACAAAATTTTAAAAATATATATATATTTTTTTTTAATAATTTTTTTTTTTTTTTTTTTTTTTTTTTTTACGTTTTTTTTTTTTTACGTTTTTTTTTTTTTACGTTTTTTTTTTTTTTTTTTTTTTTTTTTTTTCGTTTTTTTTTTTTTTAAAAAAAAAACGATTTTTTTTTTTTTTTACAAATATTTTTTTTTTTTTTTTTTTTAAAAACGAATTTTTTTTTTTTTTTTTTTTTTAAAAACGATTTTTTTTTTATTTTTTTAAAAACGATTTTTTTTACAAATTAATAATTTTTTTATAATTATAATTTTTTTTAAAACTTTTTTTTTTAATTCATTTACTATTCATGAATAGTAAATGAAAATAAATTAATTAATTTACTATTCACATGAAAGGGACATGATAGCAATTATTAATTATAAGTTACATAATATACCCCTGAAGTATTTAATAAATACGACTTTTTTTTTTTAAAATTTACGTAAATTTTGATTCTTAAATATTTTTATATTATTATATTCTATTTCAATATTATTATATTATTATATTCTATTTCAATATTATTATATTATTATATTCTATTTCAATATTATTATAATTAAAAATATAGCGTTTTAGCGCTCCCCGGCAGCGGCGCCAAAAACTTGATGTGGTAGCGTGAATGTACGAAATAGTATTATTTTTACTAGGAAATACTACAAAATATGACACAAGTTTTATTAATTTACGGATGGGATATACCTAAACCTTGCTACAACACTATAGGCAGTGTACCTAATCGTAGAGTAGTGTAGTTTTTAGTAAGTCCGGTTCGTTCCACAGGGAGCTGGTGATACTTACTATATTTTTAATAACTATATTTATACAAAATATATATAATTATATAAGTAGTAATATTATTATAAAAGGGGGGTTTTACCGTTTAATGACCGGTTTGTCGATTCTATATTTTAAGCGTAAAGATAAATGACGATAATTAAAGTGCGTAAAATAATGACAATAAATAAAATGACAGTAAATAAAATTGCGAGTAATAAAATGACAGTAAATAAAGATACGATGAGAAATATAATAAAAGAATTATGCTTATTTAAACTTCCGTAATCATGATGTTTGACGTGTTGATTTTAATTTATTACCATGGGTTAATTGTCCTTTGTCCTGGTTTATTTGATACGTCTATCTGGTTTTTGTCCATAATAGTCCATCGGTCATAAATATAAAGTGCGAGTATCCTCGTCAAATTACCCTTATACCCGAAGTCAAATATTCCAACTGATTAAGGATTTAAACTGTGACGCAGTTATCACTTCTGTCAACAATTACATCAGTTATCACTGTATGTAATCCACCCCTGTTTTAATTAGTTTATGAATATTAATTCATCCACTTGATCAGAATGAATAATCAATTACCCAACCCAATTGATTAATTAAATGATTATAACAGATTCCATATGAACATCACTAAATAGGACAACCATAATCATTATTAATTATTAGGTTAATTAATTTGAAGATAGGTTCGACAGACTCCAATGAGTTGTCACTCAATTAGACAATACCCCCCATCTATTAATAGCCCATAGTTCAATTTCCACAAGTGTCGTTCTTTTGTTCAAACCCCAATTATGGTACAAAGCCCAATTACCCAATTTTAGTAATTAGCCCAACATCATGATTACTTCATTTTAAATAAGCATAATAACGACTTAGCTACGAGACATTAATGTAAAAAGGTTGAACATAACTTACAATGATTAAAAATAGCGTAGCGTTACACGGACAGAATTTCGACTTACACACTCAAACGATCTCTATCATAAATCTTATTATTATCATAATTTAAAATTAAAATTAAGATTATTGTTATATCTGATTACATTAACATTATGATAGAGAATTATAAATATAGATATTGATATTTGATATAGAAAAATAAGAAAAAAAGATAGAAAGAAAAAAAGATCGAAAAAATATCTTCCTCCCTTCATCGTTACATATCGTTCTTTTATAGGAGAAATTATAAATTGAATTTTCATTTACGACCCCTGAACTATGCTCAATTAACAACTTTTTATTATTTAATATTATTCTTATTATGATTTATTTAAATATTATATTTTATTCTTGTGCATAGTTGACTCGTAATTTTTACACCGTTGCGTCGAGCGCTGAAAGTTGGTTCATGCCCCGGTTCCGGATTTTCGAACGTCCTTGCGTACTATTTTATATCGTGTACTTTGCGTTTTGTAACTTGTACTCTTGTCATTTTTAGACGTTCTTCATCAATAATATGAACCTTTTTGATTGTATCTTGTACTTTTGAGCTTTTTGGACCTTTGCGTCTTCAAATCTTCGTTTTCGCCTTTTGTCTTCGCACTTATTTAAAATAAACGAATATTACTCGAAAGTGGAACAATTGCAACTAAAATCTTGTCTTTCTTGGGGGATTTTGCTATGAAATATATGTTCCTTTTTAGCCTTATCAGCTGTAGCTGGCCAAGTCTATAAATTGAGCAATTTTTGGACGAGTTATGTACACCTTTTCTTCTTTCTTTCTCTTTACATGTAATATATATATTTATAATTATAATTTTAATTTAAGTTAATAATAATAAGGTTATTGTAAGAATGTTTTACGGGTTTTAAGTCGGAACTCTGCCCATGTAACGCTACGCGATAAATAATCACTGTAAGCTATGTTCTTCCTTTTTAATTTAATGTCTCGTAACTAAGTTATTATTATGCTTATTTGAGCCAAAGTAATAGTGATGTTAGACTAAATATTAAGACGGGGTTATTAGATTTTGTACCATAATTAAGGTTTGGACAAAAGACCGACACTTGTGGACATTGGACTATTGACTATTAATAGATAGGGGGTATTGTCTAATCGAATAACAACTCATTAGAATCTGTCGAACCTATCTTTAAATTAGTTAATCTAATAATTATTAAAATGATTATGTATGTTCTATTTAGTAACGTTTATACGACATCTTTTACGATCATTTAATTAATTATTCGGGTTGGGTAATTGATTATTCATTCTGATAAAGTGGGTAAATTAATATTCATATCTCATTAAAATAGGGGTGGATTACATACAAGGATAATTGATGTAATTGTTAACAAAGTATTAAAACCTTGTTACAGTTCGAATCCCTAATTAGTTGGAATATTTGATTTCGGGAATCAGGTTAATTTGATGAGCATTTTATAATTATGACTGATGGACTATTATGGACAAAAACCAGATAGGTATCAAATAAACCAGGACAAAGGACAATTAACCCGGGTAACAATTAATTAAAATCAAAACGTCAAACATCATGATTACGGAAGTTTAAATAGGCATAATACTTTTATTTCATATTTCATCGTACCTTTATTTACTGTCATTTTAATTACTGCAATTTACTTTATCGCAATTTAAATTCTGTCATTTATATTATCGTCATTTATCTTTACGCTTTATTTAAAATCGACAAACCGATCATTAAACGGTAAAACCCCCTTTTTATAATAATAATAATACTACTATATATATATATAATTGTTTAAAAATATAATGCACGCAATAAGCCGTCTCCCTGTGGAACGAATTGGACTTACTAAAAACTACACTACTCTACGATTAAGTACACTGCCTATAGTGTTGTAGCAAGGTTTAGGTATATCCACTCTATAAATAAATAAATAACTTGTGTAAAATTGTATCGTATTTAATAGTATTTCGCAATAAAAATATAACTATTTCATATACACCTCGCATAACATCAAGCGCATATGATGAAAAGCGCAACGCATATGATTAAAAACGCATATGATAAAAAGCGCATATGATGAAAAGCGCAGCGCATATGATTAAAAGCGCATATGATGAAAAGCGCATATGATGAAAAGCGCATATGATGAAAAGCGCAACGCATATGATTAAAAGCGCAGCGCATATGATGAAAAGCGCAGCGCATATGATTAAAAGCACATATGGTGAAAAGGATATATAATGAAAAGCGCATATGGTGATTAATGAAAAAGCACATATGGTGATTAATGAAAAGCACATATGGTGATTAATGAAAAGCACATATGGTGATTAATGAAAAAGTACATATGATGATTAATGAAAAAGTACATATGGTGATTAATGAAAAGCACATATGGTGATTAATGAAAAGTATATTGTGAAAAGGAATCACAAATGTTTTTTGAAAGAATTCAAGGTGATATATATGGATCAATACATCCATCATGTGGACCATTTCGATATTTCATGGTTCTAATAGACACATCTAACAGATGGTCTCATATTTGTTTATTATCAAATCGAAATGTGGCATTAGGAAAGTTTCTTGTTTGAATTATTAAATTAAGAGCACATTTCTCGATTACACCATTAAAAGGGTGAGACTTGATAATGTAGGTGAGTCAGTATCTCAAGCATTCTATGATTATTATATGTCTAAAGGGATTGTTATTGAATATCCAGTTGCTCATGTGCATAAAAAAAATTGGTATAGCTGAATCAATAATTAAAAGCATGCAACTAATAGCTAGACCATTATAAATGAGTACATAACTCTCAGCTGTTATATGAGGACATGCAAATTTAGATGCTGCGACTTTATTTCACATTAAACAAAGTGCGACTCATAAATATTCTCCTCTACAACTTGATTTTGGCCAAGAGCCTAATATTTCACACCATTAAGACATTTGATTGTGCAGTGTATGTTCTAGTTGCACAACCACAATGCACTAAAATGGGTCCTCAAAGGAGGATGGGAATATATGTTGGATATGAAACATATTCAATCATAAGATATATTGAACCCATGACAGGTGATGTTTTTACAGCACGTTTTGCTGATTGTCAATTTAATGAAATATTATTCCCTATATTAGGGGGAGAAATAAAAAATAAAGAAAATGATGTTTCATGGATTAATGTATCTTGATCCTCGCACAAAAGAATGCGAGACCGAAGTTTAAAACAATAATGCATATGCAAGAACTTGCGAATAAATTGACTGATGCATTTACAGATACAAAAAGAGTGACGAAATCATATATACCAGGAGCAAATGCTCCAGCTCGAATTGAAATTCCAAAAGCTGGCAATAATGTCACTCTTGAGTCTTTGCCACGCTAGAAACGTGGGAGACCAATTGGTTCCAAAGATAAAAATCCTCGAAAAAGAAAATCAGCTGATAATGAGGTAAAATAAAGTGTTCAAGAAGAACCAAATATCAATACTCCTTCTGCAGAGGATATTGATAATAAATACAGAAATTGCAATAAATTATGCTATATTATGGAACTGAAACGGAATGACCAATATTGATGAGAATTTTTCATATAATGATATCATGAATAAAGATGATGATCTGGAACCAAAATTTGTCATTGAGTGTCAAAATATACATGACTGAGCTCAATTGAAAGGAGCAATACGAGCTGAATTAGAATCGCTCAATAAAAGAAAAGTTTCCGGATCAATCGTTATCACTTTTAAAGATGTGAAACGTATGGGATACAAATGAATTTTAATTCGAAAAGGAAATAAGAAATGAACTTACAAGGTAAAGTCAGACTTGTAACTCAAGATTTCTCTTAAAGACCAGGAATTGATTATGAGAAAACTTATTTTCCTGTTATGGATGTAATTACTTTTAGATACTTAATCAGCCTGGCAGTTTCTAAAAATTTAGAAATACATCTAATGGATGTTGTTACTATTTATCTATATGGATCACTTGATAGTGATATATATATGAAGATACCTGAAGTATTTAAGGTATCAGAAGCATCCAATGCAAAATCCAATCGGGTTGCATGTGGTATAAACGATTAAGTGATTACTTGATAAGAAAGGGTATACAAATAATCTTATTTGCACATGTGTTCTTATTAAGAAAACAATGTCCGGATATGTGATTGTAAGTTGTCAATGATCATAACATCATATGAACAAATAAAGAGATCAGTATTGACTTGGATTGCAAATTGAGCATATGCCTAATGGTTTACTTGTACATCAAACAACTTATATCGAAAAGATTTTAAAACATTTTTAAAGACAAAACCATTGGTTGTTAGATCACTCAATATTGACACTGATTCATTTTATCACTGTGAAGATCATGAAGATCTTAACGGATCAGAAGTTCCATATCTTAGTGCAATTGGAGCTCTTATGTATCTTACAAATTGTACAAGACCTGACATTTCTTTTGCTAGTTAATTTGTTGGCAAGGTTCAGCTCTGCCCCTACCAAAAGACACTGGAATGGGATCAAACACATATTTCGATACCTTCGAGGAACCACTGATTTAGGATTATTTTATTCTAACGAATCAAAACAAGATTTGGTTGGTTATGCAGATGCAGGTTATTTATCTGATCCACATAAAGCTAAATCTCAAAATGGATATATATTCCTAAATGGAGGTACTGCAATATCATGACGTTCTCAATCTGCAATATCATGACGTTCTCAAAAACAAACACTTGTTGCTACATCATCAAATCATGCCAAAGTGATTGCATTACATGAAGCTACTCGGGAATGTTTTTGGTTGAGATCAATGACACAACTCATTACTGATTCTTGTGGACTAGAACGTGATAAAAATCCAACAACTATCTATAAAGATACTGCAGCTTGTATAGGGCAGATGAAAGAAGGGTACATCAAAAGTGACCGAACAAAACACATACCTCCTACATTCTTCTCATACACTCAAAGTCTCATTAAGTACAACCAGATTGAAATGAGATATGTACAATCCAGCAAAAACTCTGCTGATCTTTTCACGAAAGCACTTTCAACTGCTATTTTCAGAACACAAGTTCATAAAATTGGCATGAGACATGTTCAAAAGATGTAACAGCTGAAGCGATGTCTACTTGAGGGGAAGTCAACTCCATGCAGCACTCTTTCTCCTTAGCTAAAGTTTTTTCCCACTAGGTTTTCTTTAGCAAGGTTTTTAACGAGGCAGTAATTTATAGTTGATCTTCAACAAAACAAAATTGCTATCCAACGGGGAGTGTTATAATAATCAAAAATAATAATAATAATAATAATAATAATAATAATAATAATAATAATAATAATAATAATAATAATAATATAGATATGGATAGTCAATTTTGGTGTATACATATAGTCAATTTTGGTACATAAAGTATGTATTTTTATATTGAGATTTTAGGCTATAAATACTCATGAATGCAAGCATTAAACTTGCATCATTTCTCACACTTACAAAGTGTTTCTTTCTTTCTCTCCATTATCATCTTTGTCTTACACTTCATTATTAGTATTCTTAATCAAGAATCAAACCACTAAAGGTAGTTATAGCCTACTGAATTATAACAATTATTACATTTTTATCCACGATGAAAGATTTTTAGTGTTCAATTGAGTATTAAGTTTTTGGTAAATATAGCTCATTAAAGTGCATTATACATGAGTATAAAAGTGATTAAATGAGTATTAATTGATTTCTTATAAAAGTTGACTTAAAGATGAGTGAAAAGACAATTAAAAGACTAGAACTGATTGAAAAATATGAAAAGCAAATAACAACTGGTTTCACGACTCACATATAATGAGATGATATAAGAAATTTCTAATATTAGAAAAAAATCAACGATGTCTGGATTGTTATATTTCAGTAGGCTTATAACTACCTTTAGTGGCCTGGTTCAATATATTCAAATTGAAAGAACCAACAAAAGAGAGATGTGTTGTAGAAGATATAGGAGAGAAAGAGGTTAAAGAGAGGTGTGATGTATTTAATGTATATGTGTGTTTTTGTAACTTACATTATGCACATATATATAGTACAAATTTTACTATCCATATTTGACTAATTACCATCCATATTTAACTACTAAATTTACAACACTCCCCCTTGGATGGTAATTTTTTTAAAGAGTAATTAATACTGCCTCGTTAAAAACCTTGCTAAAGAAAACCCAGTGGGATAAAACTTTAGCTAAAGGGAAAAAGAGTGCAGCATAGAGTTGACTCCCCCTCAAGTAGACAACGCTGAGTCGTCACATCTTTTGAACTTGCCTCATGCCAATATTGTGAACGTATGTTTTGAAAACAGCGATTGACAGTGCTTTGGTATAAAGATCAGTAGAGTTGTTGATTGAACGTATCTCATTTTAATCTGGTTGTCTTTTACGAGATCTTGAGTATATGAGAAGAATCTGAGGTTTTCATCTGAAACTGTATCATCTAAATCTTTTATGTACAAGTTTGACCCATGTGATTTGTCTACAGTCTCCTTCATGGTTTGCTCAAACTGTTGTTTCAATTCCTATTCCCTTTCAGTCTTTTTCTGAGCCTTACCAATATACCATTCTTTTCCATCAAACTTATGACCGTTAAGACCGTTTATAGCTTTAGCGCCTCGTCAGCATTTATGTTTTGTTCTGTCATTTTTGATACTCTTCTTTCATTTGTACTATGTAAGCTGTATTATCTTCATAGATAGTTGTTGGGCTTTTCTAGCGTTCTAGTCCACAAGAATCAATAATGATTTGTATCATTTATCTTAACTAAAATCATTCCCGAGTAGCTTCATGTAATGCAATCACTTCGGCATGATTTGATGATGTTGCAACAAATGTTAGTTTTGAGAATGTCATGATATTGCGGTGCCTCCATTTAGGAATACATATCCAGTTTGAGATTTAGCTTTATGTAGATCAGATAAATAATCTGCATCTGTATAACCAAACAAATCTTGTTTCGAGTTGTTAGAATAAAATAATTATAAATCAGTAGTTCCCCGAAGGTATCAAACTATTTGTTTGATTCGATTCCAATGTCTTTTGGTAGGGGCTGAGCTGAACCTTGTCAATAAATTAACTGCAAAAGAAATGTCAGATCTTGTATAATTTGTAAGATACATAAGAGCCCCAATTGCACTAAAATATAGAACTTCTGAACCAAGAAGATCTTCATGATCTTCTAGAGGATGAAATGGATTAGTATCAATATTAAGATCTAACAACCATATGAGTACTTAATTTTTTTTGTCTTGTCCATATTAAAATATTTTAAAATCTTTTCGGTATAAGTTGTTTGATGTATAAGTAAGTCATTAGTTATATGCTCAATATGTAAATCAACGTAATACTTGATTTTTTTTTATTTTAAAATCTTTCTTTAGAAGTTGAATGGCTTCATAGATTTCTTTATTTAAGATAATTGATATAAACAGCTATGATCACATATCCGAACATTGTTTTTATAAAACACACGTGCAAATAAGTTTATATGTATACCCTTTTCTTATCAAGTAGTAATTTAATCGATTATACCACATACGTCCCGATTGTATAAACCCATTTAGAAATCTTTGTGATTTAATGGAATATATTCCCTTGGGTTTTGCATTAGATGCTTATGATACCTTAACCCTTCAGGTATATTCATATATATATCACTATTAAGTGATCCATACAGATAAGTAGTAACAACATCCATGAGATGCATTTAAATAACTACCAGGTTGATTAAGTATCTAATAAGTAATTGTATTCATTATAGGAGGATAAGTTTTTCTCCTAATTCATTTCTGGTCTTTGTGGGAAATCTTGAGTTACAAGTCTAGTTTTGCCTTGTAACTTCATTTGCACATTTCTTTTCGGATAAAAATTCATTTGTATCCCATTGTTTCACATCTTTAAAAGTGATAACGATTGATCCAAAAACTTTTCTTTTATTGAGCGATTCTAATTCAGCTCGTATTGCTCCTTTCCGTTGAGTTCAATCACGTCTATTTTGATATTCAATGACAGATTTTGGTTCCAGATCATCATCTTTATTCATGATGTCATTGTAACATTATATGAAAATATCTCATCAAGATTTTTCATTTCATTTCAGTTTCATAATATTGCATAATTTATTGCAATTTATGTATTTACATTTATCAATATCCTCTGCAGAAGGAGTATTGATTTGTGGTTCTTATTGAACACTTTCTTTTACCTCATTATCAGCTGATTTTCTTTTTCGAGGATTTTTATCTTTGGAACCAATTGGTCTCCCACGTTTCTGCTGTAGCAAAGACTCATGAGTGACATTATTGCCAGCTTTTGTAATTTCAATTCTAGCTGAAGCATTTACTGCTGGTATATATGATTTAGTCACTTATTTTTTGTATCTTTAAATGCATAAAGTAATTAATTTGCAAGTTCTTGCATATGCATTATATTTGAACTTTCTTTTCGCATTCTTTTGTGCGATGATCAATATTCCTTAATTGATGTTCACACCAAGAAACATCATTTTATTTATATTTCATTTCTCCCCCTAATATAGGGAACAATGTTTCATTAAAGTGACAATCGACAAAACTTGCTGTAAAAACATCATCCGTCATGGGTCCAATATATCTTATGATTGAAGATGTTTCATATCTAACATATATTTCAATCCTTCTTTGAGGAACCATTTGTTGTGGTTGTTCAATTAAAAATACACTGCACAACCAAATGTTCTAAGATGGAAAATATTTGGTCTCCACCAAAATTAAGTTGGTAATGGAGAATATTTATAACTTGCACTTGATTTAATGCGAATTAATGTCACATCATGTAAATTTACATGTCCCCATATAAATATTGAGAGTTTTGTACTCATTTCTAATTGTCTAGTTATTAGCTGTAAGCGTTTATCTATTGATTCAGCTAAACCAATTTTGTGTATGCACATGAGCAACTGAATGTTCAACAACAATCCTTGTAGACATATAATAATTATTAAAAGCTTGAGATGTTAACTCACCAGCATTATCAAGTCTCATCCTTTAATGGTGTAATCAGAATAATGTGTTCTTAATTTAATAATTTGTGCAAGAAACTTTGCAAATGCCATATTACGGCTTGATAACACACAAACATGAGACCATGCGTTAGATGCGTCTATTAGAAAAATGGTCCACATGATGGATGAATTGGTCCATATATATACCCTTGAATTCTTTCAAGAAACATTGGTGATTATTTCTCAATGTGCTTTTCATTAATCGCCATATGTGCTTTTCATTAATCACCATATGTGTTTTTCGTTAATCACTATATGTGCTTTTCATTAATCACTATATGTGCTTTTCATTAATCACCATATGTGATTTTCATTAATCACCATATGTGCTTTTCATCATATATCATTTTCACCATATGCGCTTTTAATTATATGTGCTGCGCTTTTCGTCATATGCACTTTTCATTATATGCGCTTTTAATTATATGCGCTGCGCTTTTCATCATATGCGCTTTTTATCATATGCGCTTTTAATCATATGCGCTGCGCTTTTCATCATATGCGCTTTTTATCATATGCGCTTTTAATCCTATGCGCTGCGCTTTTCATCATATGCGCTTTTTATCATATGCGATTTTAATCCTATGCGCTGCGCTTTTCATCATATGCGCTTTTCGGTGCTACATAGATATTTCTCATTTTCGATTATCATTTACTGATAATCATATCTATTATGATATATATCAGAGAAACTTAACAAATTTCTCTTTGATTTGGGAGAAAACAAGACATTGTTTACCAAAAAATTCGTACCATTTGGTAATATGAAATTTTGCCTTTTTCGTTCCTTATATCAAGTTTGCAAGAGCTGATATAGTATTTATAATTCCTTCATTTGATTTAAATCAATGAAATATTTCTTAGATTTGATCATAGTGTGTATGTTACTACTATCTGCAATACACTTGTTCAATGATGTTATATGTATTTTTACTACGAAATACAGTATGGCGAGTTTCATTTGCTCCCTTTTTAATTGCTTTTGCAATATATATTTTTGGGTTGAGAATACATGCGTTGCTTTTATAAATGTTTACGAAATAGACACAAGTACTTAAAAATGCATTCTACGTTGAGTTGTGCAATGAATTTTTATCATATGCGCTTTTTATCATATGCGCTTTTCGGTGCTACATAGATATTTCTCATTTTCGATTATCATTTACTGATAATCATATCCATTATGATATATATCAGAGAAACTTAACAAATTTCTCTTTGATTTGGGAGAAAACAAGACATTATTTACCAAAAAATTCGTACCATTTGGTAATATGAAATTTTGCCTTTTTCGTTCCTTATATCAAGTTTGCAAGAGCTGATATAGTATTTATAATTCCTTCATTTGATTTAAATCAATGAAATATTTCTTAGATTTGATCATAGTGTGTATGTTACTACTATCTGCAATACATAGGTCTTTACCATTTAATTGATGTTGTATTTCAGCAGGATTCATACTAAAACTTCAAATAAGATAAGCAAATAATGAGTTATATTTCAGCATGATAATCAAATTATATTACCTTCAAACAAGTTATAATCTGAAGTACATAAAAGATAACACTTAATAAAACATATGCGTTATGGTCTAAAACCATTTATTTATGAGTGATACATAAAAAAAAACTAGGCATCTTAGAAAATTCAAACCATTCAAGTCTCAAGGTAGCTCAGGGTTAATTTAATCAAGATTTGTCAACAGATTCACTCTCGTTTTCTTTTCTTTTTGGGACTTATTTATAGAGCTAAACAAGATGTTCATGTATTCAAGAAATACTAGACTGATGATCCACGTTACCAGATCATTAATAAGAATCTCCGGAATTCTTATAAGAGCGTCTACTAATATCTTTAATTTTATTCTTTCATGGATCACCGTTATTTTTTTTATTTTTTATTTTGATAATTAATATCGTATCTATCTTTGAGTATTTTCCATAATACACTTGGATTTTCGATCATATAATATGTAGATTCTAAGGACTCATCAATATGTTTGCTAAGAAAAATACTTACTATTGCTTTCTCTTATTCGGAATAATTGTTATTTTCATTCAGGGTTTCTAAAATACCGTTTGATTCGAGATGTTTTTCTACATTCATAACCCATGTTAAGTAGTTGTTCACACTTGTTCTAAATGAGCAAATTTAAGCCTTTTCAAATTCGACATTTTCTATTATCAAAAAGATGAATAACATAAATCATAATCATAATCAACTTCTATTCATAAACAAATAATAAAATGAAATTACAATCATTTTAAATTCATAAGTAGCAAATAACAGAATAATGGTATGATTACAAATAATAAAACCACAAGGGCAGGATAGAATATAGGTTCACCCGGTGGTATATTAGCAACAATGATGATAGTTAATATGACCAATACAATAGGAAAAATCATCCTTGTGTGAATCATTTTTACAAAAAACTTTTTGAGAGTAGTAATCTGAAAAATGAAGATTGATTTGTGAAAATGTGAAAACGGAGATGTTTATTTTATATTTGAAAAATATAGTTGTTGTAACGTCGTCAGTTGACGTTAACAACCGTTATGTATATATGACCGTTGTAACGTCGTTAGTTGACGTTAACGAATAAAGTCACTATATCAAAACGCGTATGAGTAATATGAAGGACAAGATTTTTTTTCTTATTTTAACTTTTAAGATTTACTTTTAATAAAAATACAAACTACTTTTTCTTATTTTAACTTTTAAGATTTACTTTTAATAAAAATACAAACTACTTTTTCTTATTTTAACTTTTAAGATTTACTTTTAATAAAAATACAAACTATTTTTTCTTATTTTAACTTTTAAGATTTACTTTTAAGAATAAACATTTGTATGCATGAAATAAATAATGATTAATTACATAAGTAATCATAAATGTTAGATAACATATAAAGACCCCATCGTATTCGTATTGATCGGAATTAATCTCGACTCATGGTACCGTGTTGTTAAATGACGTGTTGCGTACATAAAGTACCGTGTTGTCAAATGACGTGTTGCGTACAATCATGAGGTCTTATTAACATAAATATAAATGTTAGTGAAGTTAATAAGAGTTAGATTACAAAAAATATAATTCAGGCGGTATAACCGACCATATATAACTTAAATAACATAAATATAAATGTTAGTGAAGTTAATAAAAGTTAGATTACAGAAATATAATTCAGGCGGTATAACCGACCATATATAACTTAAATAACATAAATATAAATGTTAGTGAAGTTAATAAAAGTTAGATTATTTCTTACCTTGATTAGTGACGTGTGCTTGCTTAGATAAACCTTGATTATACGGAGCACTTCGTGCTGATAACGTGTTATATTTCAGTAGGCTTATAACTACCTTTAGTGGCCTGGTTCAATATATTCAAATTGAAAGAACCAACAAAAGAGAGATGTGTTGTAGAAGATATAAGAGAGAAAGAGGTTGAAGAGAGGTGTGATGTATTTAATGTATATGTGTGCTTTTGTAACTTACATTATGCACATATATATAGTACAAATTTTACTATTCATATTTGACTAATTACCATCCATATTTAACTACTAAATTTACAACATGGATCAAGTAATTAAAAAAAAAAAAAAACTCTATTTTAATGTAAAAAATAAATATATGATGTATGTTTGTGAAATATAATGACCCTCAAATCGACCACAAGTGATGCACGATTCGCATGTCTGTCACAACCCGAGAGACAATCACCCCTCACTAGCTAAAATAATGGAACCGGGTTTCAACTAAAAAGCATGGTGGGAAATGTTAATTAGCCATTTCGTCAAGACGTAACATAACCAATACCCAGGATCCATGCCTCAAGAGATGTACGAACATTGTGTCTGTCATCCCCCAGGAAGTGCACGAACCGAGTGTCCGTCACACCTCGAGAGTCCTACGACTCTAATACTAACTGAAATGACGCTCAAATCGGCCCCTATAGCAACTGAAACGACCCTCAAATCGGCCTCAACAAATGCACGAGCCGCGTGCCCGTCACAACCCGAGAGACCATCGCCTCTCACAAACTAAAAGAGCGTAAGAAATCATGATGGGAGATATTAATTAGTCATTACTTTAATCTTGTAAGGAACCAATATTTTATTTTTTTTATTCCATATGGAATGAAATCTTACATTGTAAAATTAAAAGAATATATCAAAAACTAGAGTATTTTTACTTGCTAAAAGCAGGGGCGGACCATTGTGGAGACAGGGCAGGGCATCCGCCCCAGCTGAATTTCTTTTTGAAAAAATGTACACCAAAAAAACATTTTTTATACTAAAAAGTAATATTTTTTAGTGTTTGCCACAGCTTCAATGAAAAATTAAATAAATTTTTGCACTCGCTTCATCTGTGGTCGGGTTCAAGTTCTGCCACTGGCTAAAAGAAAGCGTGATATTTCTACTAATATATATGTTTTATATGTATAAAATTAAGTTTTTATTGTCACCTTAAGTCAAGTTTAATCTCCTTTGATAATCCGACTTGACATTGCTTTTCACATGCTACAAACAAGACGTGTGAAAAAGTGCATATCGTTAGTTATAGTAGTTATCAACATATCACAAAAATCTGATAAAAATATATTAGAATGCTTAATATGAGCTAATTATAACATTAGGCATTTTTAATTGGTTGATTAGACACTTGCGTTAAGGTTAATGTTGGGTTAATGTCGAATTAACCTTAAAGTGGTGCTAGTGACGAATTTTAAAGTCCTAAGCCACCCATAATAAGCCTAAAATTAAGGCGCAATTTAAGGGTTGTTGAAACCTATGTTCATTATAATACTGTATGTGGTTTTCTTAAACGGGTGTTGATATGCACACAACCAATTTTTACACATACACAACCACACATGTTTTATATTGTTGTACAGTACAATACTGTAAAGCATGTTTGATTGTGTATGTGTAAAAATTGGTTATGTACATATCACTCCCCTTCTTAAACGGTATAACCTCGTGCATATGAATAAACTAGTCCGGACCGACCCGCGCGTTGCGGCGGGGCTTTCGGGCTGCGTATTCATGATTAACGCAGCGTTGTGTATTTAGAGAGGGGAATACGACCCCCATGTGTTAAGCGTCGTTTTAGATGTCGTTGTGTTAAGCGTTTTTAAAAAGTATCCGTTTCGAACATAGTTAGTTTTGTTTTGTTCAATAAATTTTTTCGAGCGTAACGGTGCTGTCGGAAAAATTTAACTCGCGTCGAGCAGAAAGATACGGGTTGTCGTTGTGTTTAGCGTTTTTTAAAAAGTGTTCGTTTCGAACGTGGTTAGTTTCGTTTTGTTCATAAAATTATTTCGAGTCTGATGCTGCCGTCGAAAAAATTTAACTCGTGGCGAGCGGGAAGATACGGGTTGTCGTTGTGTTTAGCGTTTTTTAAAAAAATTGTCCGTTTCGCGTATAGTTAGTCCCGTTGAGTTCGTGAGATTTTTCCGAATGGAACGGTGGCCTCGGAAAAATTTAACTCGCACCGAGCGAGAAGATAGGAACCGTTATAAATTCGGGTGGAATTTTAATAAAATTATATATTTACACTTGTAACCCCTAGAAAAGTGTGAACTTGAGGGACCGTTATGTAAATATAGCTGAAGTTGAGGGGCCGTTTGTAATGTGAACGGAAACTCAAAACGACAATCAAATATAATTAAAACTACATAAAAGTCCATCATATTTACATAAAAGTCATCACATTTAGTATATAGGTATAGGTATTAATAATGAATCAATTAACTTGACCAATAAACGTTTGCCCCATTGTGAATAAACAAATTGTGAATAAGCAAACCTTTTTCCGAGGACGTCACTTCTATAAAATATATCTTTCTTTGTGATTGAAGTCCTACACATCTACCTCTCCATCCCGTATAAATTTTCTACGGATAAGAGATACGCAGTATTATTATTGTATTGTATTATTTTTATACTTTGTAGTTTTAACCCTTATTTTTGACATATGCTTTTATCTTATAATAATGATACGCTATTCGCTTAGCATACAAAAACATAGTAACAACACACAACCGATCATCATAAACGTGAGCAAAAGCACAAAAATCATACATATCTTAGACTCTAGCCACCAGCGGAAAGACATGGCGGATAGCGAATGAAGATGAAATTCGCATACCGAAAAATAAAGGTTGACACACCAATCAGAATGTGACGCATGTCCATCCTTAAAGAAGAACCTTTGACCTTCTTGCCTATAAATAGGCCACCTGGACTTCATTCATAGGCAGATTACATAACTTTGTAAGAGTAGAACTTTCTATTTCTATAGAAGAACTTTCTCTCTCTAAGTGGTTGACCGAGTTTGACCTTGACTGGATTCGTAATTTGACTCTGGATGCGGTAATCATTGTTACTGCGGAGAGTTTTCAAGGACTTAAACCACTCACCGTTAACGTGATTGTGATTTCCACTCGTATCCTATCCGCTATCCGGATTTGGTACGATCATTTAGCGCCATCCGTTTATTCACCTGTCTAAAAGGCAAATATGTTATCAAAATGGGGAACAAGGCAAAGGAGGAAAGCAGAAGTACTAGAAGAGTGGAAATAAATCCATGTGATGCACCAATAATAATAGAAGCGCTAATAACAAATTGCAGCGTAGCCCGAATTTATACTGATACAGGAGCAGGAGCAGAAATAATGTATGAACATTGTTTTAAAAAATTTCCAAGACGAACACAAGACAGCATTAAAAATGACATGGTACCGCTAGCCATCTTTACAAGTAAATCTACATGTTCAACAGGAAGTGTTATCTTAGAAGTAATTCTAGGAGAATACCCCCTTATTCAAGGAGTTCAGAAATCAAATTTTTAGTAGTAAAGGAAGATTCCCATATAATTTAATCTTGGGAAGAACAGCAATGCACAAATTTTAGGTTATTACTTCATTAATACATGGCATGATTGAATTCACAACACCAGCAGACATTGCAACCTTATATGGAATTAAGCGAAAAGCAATTGAATGCAAGCAAATTTTAAAAAAGAAAGTTGAATTCAAAGTGCATGATAATGGATCAATCTCCCTAAACCCCGAATTCCCCGAAAAACGAATAGCCATTGGGAAAACTTTGAGCAATGAAAGTAAGAATATGCTTGGAGAGATTTTGGCAACAAATATAGATGTATTCGCATGACAAGAGTCGGATATGACGGGAGTACCAAGAGACGTGGCAGAACATAAATTGAATGTTGTAAGATCATGTTTCCCCAGTTGATCGGGACGTCGTCCAAAATGATGGGACGCTATCCTAATGTAAAGGGCTGGACGCCGTACAGACCATTGGACGCCGTCCAAATGGTCTGGCGGGCCAGCTGTCTCCTTTATGATATTTAAAAGGGGTATATGGGTAATTTCACTTGAGGAACGACTTTAAGGCTCCAAGGGTCAGTTGGTGGGTGCCTTTACTTCACTTTTACCTACCTTATCTTCATCCACTTCAAGTTTAGAGAGAGAGAGAGAGTTTCCTTGTGAGAGAAAGCTCAAATCGAGGAGGAAGAAGGTTGTTTCGGGTCAAAGTGCGTGTTTTAAAGTTGTTCATCTACTCCCTATCTATGTTGTGATTGTGGTGGTAAGTTCTAAACCGAATTCCTCTACTTAATTAGTAATAAGGGTTAGGGTCTGGGTTAGTGATGAACATAGAACCCTTTTGTTAGTAAATTGGGGGTTTTAGGTGAGTTTGGGACATGAGGACTCAAAGGATGACTAACCTAGGGTTTTGAAATGATAAATGTGTTTTCGAGTCTTAAATTGGTTAGTAATTACTAGCACACCTTGTGATTAAGTATATGGGTGTTATTTGGGTTGTGGGTGACCCAAATGGGTGTGTTAACCTTGAAATGGGTCAAATGAGTCTTGGGTGACCTAAGTTGTAAAATGAGCGTGTGGATGCGATAACCTTGCGCTATTAAGTGGGTTAAGACCATTTTGGGCTAGTGTTAGGGTTTTTGGCGAAGTTGACCTAATTTGGGGTTAAGAGTGCAAATGGGTCAAGATTTGCACTATGGGTCAAAATGTTGCTAAGATGGTGAGTGAGTTGGTTGACCAACTTGATTGTGTGATTGATTATATGCGTAATGTATTAGGTACGTTATATTGAAGGTCGCAAGCTTGATATCTCATTCACCGAAGGCGTTGAGGTGAGTGAATAATTATATATATGCGTATATAGTGTATTTGCTTGCGGGTTTGTGGTTAGTGCTATCCGGGCGTGTGGATTCACTATAGTGTTATCCGGGTGTGTGGATTCACTACTCTTTTGTGCGTTGGAGACCACATGTGCGTGAAGGGTGGTTCGGTAAGTGCGAACGTCCACCTAGGGGGTTAGTTATACTAACGGTCATTGTGCGAGTACCGACGGTCATTGTGCGAGTACCGTTCCCTCGTGTGCGTTATGGTTAACCATGGTTACGTGTGTTAGTTGTTTGGCATATCGAATTGTATATTATATGCTTTTGGTAATGCTAGCTCATTGAGATTGCGGATATCTAGTTTTGCTTTGTGATTGCATAGTTACTAAATTGCTAGCTCGTATACGGTATTTTGTAAGTGTTTGCGGGTCAATAGATTATATATGTATATGTATAATTATTGCATTCACTAAGCTTTAGCTTACCCTCTCGTTGTTTACATTTTTAGGCTCGGGCTTGAATAAGGACAAAGGTATTCTGTTGGATTAGTGGTCTCCCGTTTGTTTTGGTTGGGGAGCGCTTTTTGGAAGTTTATAGCTTTTGAGGTTCGATCAAGATTTAGGTAGTTTAATCCCAAACCCCATGCTCTATATGTCGTTTGGAAGTTAAACTCTTTGGTCGAAACTTGTAATTTTGAATGAAATTCGTAAGACGGGCCGTTGTAGGCCCGATATTGTAAAACTTGTTTTTTGTCATGGAATTCCTTTAATTTTATATATATCGACATGTTGTAAAAGTGGTTTCGTATAAAAGTGCCGGGAAGCGGGTTTTCCGCTCATGTAAGTTGGACCCGGGGATCAGTGTCTGGTAGTTCATTGGGACGCCGTCCCAAAAGGCTGGACACCGTCCAGGCCTTCAGTACTGGACGCCGTCTAGATGTACTAGTCCAGATTTTTTTTTGGGTCGTATTTTGGTATAACGAGGGTTGGGATGTTACAAGTGGTATCAGAGCATGGTCTAAGGGATTTAGGCGACTTGAGATAGGTGCCTAGACTTAGACTTTATTGTGTATGCATTTTACGCGGGACTTGTAGGAGACGGGTCGGACCAGGGATTGTTTAGTGCATAGATTTATGTGATCTAACTATGCGCTAATTGTTTCGTGTTGTGCTTTGCAATCATCAAACGAGATAGACGTTGTACTAGAAAGTTAACGCGACGTGATTGCGTAACAATGACTAGCTATAATTGTTACGGGTTCAAATCGTGTCAAACAAGCGATGTACGACGATTGTTGAGCAAGATGGGGCGGTGAGGTGTATATGTGTATATATTGTGGCATGTCCTTGTATCGTTGATTAATCTATTTTCATTTTATAGTATGAAGATGAGAAACGGGCACGACACCAATGACGGAAGTACGATTGAGGATGCCGAGTTTACGGCCAAAGTTGAGGCCATCTTTAAGAAACAAAAAGCGAAGTTTCTCGCGGACGTCCGAAAGGTCTTCCAAGATTCGGTCGATGAGCAAGTAACCGATTTAATAAATGAATGAATGAAGGCTGCAATCGAAGAGGCACTTGACGCTAGAAATATTTATCCTCGCGGTGAAGGAGGTGATGGTAACGGTGGGTATGGAAGGCGGGACTTCCATTACAAAAATTTCAAAGATGCCCAACCTCCTATGTTTAATGGAGTGAGGGACCCAGTGAAAAGTACATGTTGGATCTTCGGCATCGAGGGGGCCTTCCGTATCGCGGAATGTCCTCCCGAGAAGAAAACGAGGTACGGTTCTAGCATGTTGTACGAAGAGGCGAAGATGTGGTGGGATGATAAGATTCAATTGTATGGGGAAGAACAATGTATGAGCTTGACATGAGAGGAGTTTAAGAAAGAGTTTTCAATGAATATCGAACTCCATCCGACCTTAATCAAATCCGGGACGAGTTACGCGAATTGCGACAAGGTTCTATGGACTTGGTTACTCTCAAGTCTACCTACTTGTCCAAGACTCGTTTTTGTCCGGAGTATGTGGGTGATGACCGAATGTTGATGCTAGATTTTTATCGTACTCTGAACGATGAGTTGAAACGTAAGATTATCCGGGGAATGGCTAAGTCTTTTGAAGAGTTGTACGAGTTGGCTCGGGGTTTTGAACCGGAAGTTCCTGTTGAGTCCCCAAAATAATTAAGGATTTAATTATGACAAAATTGTAATTTATTTGCACTAAAATGTTATGTGCAGTCAGCACAAGTTTGTTTATGTATAGACAGCAGATATTGCTGTGTCAAGTGTTTAGTTTGCTGCTCAGTCTACCAGCACAAGGTAGACAGTGTTCTTCAATCAGCACATGATGTGTATTCAGCAATTCTAGAATATCAAGTGACTCAGCAATGAAGAACCAGCATAGCTGGAATGCAGCTTACTACACAAGACAACTATGCTCCATTATAAGCATAGTAGTTCTCCCGATTGGTCTATGTAACGACCCGGATTTTTCCGCTAATATATAGAAGATTAATATTTACATAATTAATGTTTCCAACATGTTAAGCAATCAAACTCATTAAGACTTGGTTATTTGAAATGAATTTTATGTAAACATTTGGCCACCCCGTCTGTCTGACGATTCACGAACGTCATAATTCGTAATAATTATTTAATGACGTATATATGAATATAAATATATACTCATGATTGTTAAATGATATTTAAGTATCTCATTACATATATTAACAATTGATTATATACATAAAGTGAGATTACTAACTTAAAGACTTCAAGATTATATACATATATATATATATATATATATATAACGATTAATGTTGTAATAACTTCTAAATTAAAATGTATGTATATGTATTGTATTAATATGTATTAATACACTTTTGAAGGACTTAAAACATATATACTAACATACTTATACTCAACAAAGATAGCTATACTCATAATCTCATTCAATTCCATCAAGAATTCTATTTGTATTCATTCAGTATTTACACCCGTATCATACCCAACTTCCATACTTAAATACTATGAGTATATACCAATATGAAATACCAATTATAGCCTCTTTAGCAGCCTTATGAGTCACAAGACAAGGATAAACATGATGGAGACTTGTGGGAACCAACATTTAACTTCTAGTTTGCATTATTATGCTATATTCCAAATTTTGATAAAGTCTCTTAACCATATGTATGAACTACGACTTTTAACACTCTTTTTACTCATTCATATCAGCTATTTAACTTACCTTCACTCTCATAATACTCACACACAAGAACTCCAAGTATTCTATCCATTTCTTACTCTTTAAACACTCTTTAAACACACATACTTCAAGTACTAGAAAATCTTCATTCACTTTGATCATAAACTAGCTTCAAGAACACTTTGTTAACTCATCTACTCCTCTTTATCAAGATAAGAATCATATATAAGCTTTGATTCAATTCATATACTTATAACTATCTTAATTCAAGATAGAAATCTTATTCGAACTTTTGTTCATTCCATTCTACTCCAAGCATTACAAGCCATCAAGGATATCTTTGATCACAAGATTATCATCTTATTTTCTCAGCAACTTTGTTCATTTAATTTGAGGTAGTCACCTTATTCATAATCTTTTTCGATTCATATCCATATAGCTATCTTATTATGAGTTTATAACTTACAACAACAAGAACATAGTTTAGATTAATTCTAAACTTGTTCACAAACAAATTTAATCCTTCTAAATTGACTTTTAAAATACTTCAACACATGTATTATGACAGTATGTCAAGCTAACATAATGATATAAAACTTGTAAACACGAAGAACACCTTAAAACTGAACATACGCCGTCATAGATCATCGGGGGCTGTTTTGGGTTTAATTTTAAAAACCTATCTTAAAATTTGAATTAAAAGATTTCATTTTTATGAAAAATCTTATTTTATATGGATATGAAATATATCCAAAATCCATGGTTAAACTCTAAGTGGAAGTATATTTTTGAAAAGGGTCATCAAGATGTCGTTCTTACGATGGATATGACTATCTTCTCTTATTTGACACCAAAGCTGTATTTTCAACTATAAACCTATACTTTTTCTGTTAAGATTAATAATGTTTAGTTCGATACGAAACCATGGCAATTCGAATCACTCAAAACGGATTTGTAACGAAGAAATTATGGGTAAAACAAAATTGGATATTTTTCTTAATTTTTAGCTACGGACATGATTTATAAAAATGGATGCTAACCTTATCCTAGCTAACTTACCTTGTATCCTACATGTATTTATACATGTCTTGTTCCCGAACTTATGGAAATACAATTTATAATACTCGTGATTAAGTTCTACGACAATATATTATAGTCTTAATAAAGATCGTAAGGCACCATATATATATATATATGACTTGATCACCGTGGATTCGTATACAAAGTTTTGACATATCATTTTGACTTCTTCTATATATATTATTGGAACGAACTATTAGACACCATTGGCAGTAATCTCGAGTTAGCCGTGGGTCGAAGTGGATTCCAAAATATTATATACTTTGAGTTGTGATCGAGCCTGAGACATGTATACAATGGGTCGCGGATTGCTTCAGACAATATACATATTATGTGTCTTATTATATTAAGACAATATATTATAGTGTTAGTGAATTCTAACACAATATACGCATTTATATATATATATATATATATATATATATATATATATATATATATATATATATATATATATATATATATATATATATATATATATATATATATATATATATATATATATATATATATATATATATATATTTATACTGTTGGACTATTGGACTACGAACGTTGGACTACTAACAATGGACAATTAAAATTATCACAAGTATCATAAGTATGGAATATTAATTATATATATATATATATATATATATATATATATATATATATATATATATATATATATATATATATATATATATATATATATATATATATATATATATATATATATATATATATATATATATATATATATCTTGACACAAGAATATTATTATTAGGTTCATGAATTTGTCAAAAGGCCAAGTCTTATCACCATCTATTCAGAAATCATCACAAGTGAGTTATAGTCCCATTTTTACTATCTAAATTATTTTGGGATGAGAATACATGCAAAATTTATAAATGTTTTACAAAATAAGCACAAGTTCATGGAACTACATTCTACGATTGTTTTATTATACTGGATATCTGTACTTATTATTATTATGCTTGGTAACCTAAGAATTAGTGGAAAAGACTAATTGACGCGAATCCTAAAAGTAGATCTACGGGCACCAACCACCCCCATTTTCGAATAGTGGAAATGCTTTAGGACTTCGAAGGGTTCTTGTCATACATTTGAATAGTGGAATGTATGATGCCAGATATCTTAAGCGCTGTATGTTAAGGTTGGTTACCAGGCGACTCATCGTATGAATGATTTTTGCAGTTGTAATGATCCTGCGCATTTAATTAAATGAAATCTTGTGGCTTATTAAATGTTATGATTATTATATAGAAATTAAACCTATGACTCACCAACATTTTTGTTGACGTTTTAAGCATGTTTATTCTCAGGTGAATATTAAAAATGCTTCCGCTGTCGTATGCCAACCCAAGGTCAAGATTTGGAGTCGTCATAATTGTTTATATTGTTTAAACTTGCATTCGGAGTATTTGTTGTAATATATTTGATCATATTGTAATGGGTTGTGTAAAAACTTATTTATTTGAGGAGATTGTCTTTGATAGATAATCTAAATTATGTCATTAAGACCTTTATTCAATAATAAAGGTTATGGTTGTTTTTAAAAACGAATGCAAGATTTGAAAAACGTCTCATATAGAGGTCAAAACCTCGCAAAGAAACTAATTAATATGAAACGTTTATAATTAATATGAACGGGGCATTTCAGTTGGTATCCGAGCGTTGGTCTTAGAGAATCAGAAAATTTTTCATTAGTGTGTCTAACTGATTTTTGATGCATTAGTGAGTCTGGACTTCGACCGTAATTATTTAAAAATGATTGCTTAATATAATTGTTGGAAACATAAGATTATTAACATATAAATATTATAATATATATCATTCTCTTAACGTGCCTGCTATTATGTGATAGATGACTTCATCCGATCATATAAACATCTCTAGTGATTCAGATTTTATTTACTTATCAAGTGATTCGGAGGCTGAGTCGAAGCATACGACTTATGAACCAACGGAAAAGTTAACTTTTGGTGCTACCATTAAAGTAAAAAATTGTTGGGAAAATTGGGAAGATTCACAATTGCCAGTAGACGTTCCAGAAGAGGATCCAGAAGAAGATCCCGAAGAGGAACCCGAAGAAGAGGATCCTGAAGAAGTTTTGAAAATTACCGAACCACAACGTGATTTGGGAAAATCTTTGGCTGTTATACCCGATCCCAAACCCGATGAACCTATTATGACCCAAAATATTTGTGATCATCCACCTGAACCACCTAAGAGACCAGTTTATAAAATGACCGCTCGTATAACGACTGTTGGTTTTGCTCCCAAACAATTAGCCAAAAGAACCAATTGGGCGGAATTGGAAAAAGAACTATCCAAACGAAAATCCAAACGTTTGGCCGAGAAAGAAACAACGTCAACAACTAAGAAATCTCGCCGTTCTTGAACCATCGGCAGCTATCATGTATTCCATGCATTGTATAATATGTATTATATTGTGTGTTTAAGTTTGTAAGAAAATCCGCAATGTAATTTTCCTTATGATTGTATAATAATAAGAATAAGCATGGAAGGTTTATTATTATTATTACAACTTATTATTACTTAGTAACGTAATAACTTACCATAGTTTTTCATATTAGAATTTTAGTAGTTAATTTGTGTGTTAGCTGCTAAGTATGAACATTATTATAGTTATAAAACGCTAATATGAAGAAAAGGCTTTTATAATAATAAGTTCATATTACAAAATACTTTTTGGCTACTTCTAAAATTCTATATGATTAACTCAGTCGGCTATTTTTGAAGGAAATGGCTCCTCCAGCTACTAGACAACAACAATTGAACACAGAAGAACTTCAAGCTTTCGCTGCAAATATGGCTGCAGTGGTGAATACAATGAACAACAATAACCAATCGGGTTCCAGCAGTGAAGGAAACAATGGCAACCGGGTAGGATGTTCCTACAAAGCTTTTATGGCCTGCAAACCCAATGAGTTTGAAGGAACAGAAGGACCCGTTGGACTAAAGCGGTGGACAGAGAAGGTTGAAGCCGTGTTCGCAATCAGAAACTGCGCAGAAGAGGATAAAGTTAAGTATGCCACACATACTTTCAGGGGTACTGCTTTGACATGGTGGAATACCTACATGGATTACGTAGGACAGAATACCGTCTACACACTTCCATGGTCCACTTTCAAGCACATGATGATGGAAGTGTACCTTCCCAGAACCGAAATCAACTAGCTCAAGGCAGAGCTTAAAGCACTGACAACCCAAGGTTTAGATGTCACTACCTACGAGCGACGTTTCAATGAACTGACTTTAATGTGTCCTAGAGCATTTGAGGATGAAGAAGTAAAAATTGAAGCATTCATAAAAGGGTTGCCGGAACGAATCCAAGAGCATGTAGGTGCTAATGACCCTGAAACAATGCAGAAAGCGAGCCGTATAGCCCATAAATTGATAGGCCAAATAACAGGAAGGATAAAGAAAGAAGCGGCCGAGGAGGCCATAATGAAACAGGGAAAAAGAAAGTGGGAGAAAAGCAGTGATCAGGGTCACCAGTACAACAACAACAATCAAAACAACAACAACAACAACAATTGCAACTACCCCAACAATAACAATAATCGCAACAACAACCGCAACAATAACCTCAACAACCATCCCAATAATAATAACAACAACAACAATCCTAATCACAACAATAACAACAACAAACGACTCAACAACAATAACCCTAACAACAACAACAACAACAACAACAACAACGACAAAAGGCAAAGAACTATATGCCCCAGATGTGATACGTTTCATCCGGAATGGTTTTGTAGAGAATTATGTACCAAGTGTAATAGGAATGGCCATATTGCGGCAAAGTGTGAAGTCTACGGACCAAATAGAAACAAAGGAGTAAATAATGCCGGAACAAATAATAACGGCGTTGTTTGCTATGGATGTGGAAAACCAGGCCATACCATAAACCAGTGCAGGAATGGAAATAGGCAAGGCCGTGGGAGAGCCTTCAACATTAATGGGGAGAAAGCACAGGAAGACCCGGAGCTTGTTACGGGTACGTTTCTTATCAACAATACACCTGCTTATGTTTTATTTGATTCGGGTGCCGATAGAAGCTATATGAGTAGAGAATTTTGTGCTAAATTAAATTGCCCGTTAACGCCTTTGGATAAAAAGTGTATAGTTGAAGTAGCAAAAGGTAAACTAATTAAGGTTGATAAAATTAGTCAAAATAAAAAAATTAGTTTAGTTAGCGAAACATTTGCAATTGATTTAATACCGGTGGAATTGGGAAGCTTCGACGTAATTATTGGAATGGACTGGATGTCCAAGGTGAAAGTCGAAGTTGTTTGTCATGAGAAGGCGATTCGCATTCTGAGAGAAAACGGGTTACCCTTAATGGTGTACGGAGAAAAGGGTAATGCCAAATTAAATCTTATTAGTAGTTTGAAGGCGCGCAAACAAATAAGAAAAGGTTGCTATGCCGTACTAGCACACATTGAGAAGGTTGAAAAAGAAGAAAAGAAAATCGATGACGTTCCCGTTGCAAGAGAATTTCCTGAGGTGTTTCCGGACGAATTACCAGGACTACCTCCACACCGATCCGTTGAATTTCAAATAAATCTTGTACCAGGAGCCGCACCAATAGCTCGTGCTCCATATAGACTTGCGCCCACCAAAATGAAAGAATTACAAAGTCAGCTACAAGAATTATTAGAACGTGGTTTTATTCGACCGAGTACGTCACCATGGGGAGCTCCAATTTTATTCGTTAAAAAGAAAGATGGGTCTTTTCGCATGTGTATCGATTACCGTGAGCTGAACAAAGTAACCATCAAAAACTGATACCCTTTACCCCGAATCGACGACCTATTTGATCAACTCCAAGGTTCGAGCGTATACTCCAAAATCGACTTAAGGTCGGGTTATCATCAACTGAGGGTTAAAGAAGCCGATATACCAAAAACAGCCTTCAGAACTAGTTATGGCCATTACGAATTCATGGTTATGCCATTCGGTCTAACCAATGCACTCGCAGTTTTCATGGATCTCATGCACCGAGTATGTAGTCCATATTTAGATAAGTTTGTTATTGTCTTTATTGATGACATTCTTATCTATTCGAAGAATAACCAAGAACACGAACAACACTTGAGACTTGTATTAGAGTTGTTAAGAAAAGAACAACTTTATGCAAAATTCTCTAAGTGCGCTTTTTGGTTAAATGAAGTACAATTTCTTGGCCACGTAGTCAGTAGTAATGGAATCAAAGTTCATCTCGCCAAGATTGAAGCCATCAAAAATTGGGAAACCCCGAAAACTCCAACGCAAATACGTCAATTTTTGGGTTTAGCCGGTTATTATAGGAGATTTATTTAAGATTTCTCCCGAGTAGCCAAACCTTTAACTGCCTTGACACACAAGGGGAAAAAGTATGAATGGACTTCCGAACAAGAGGGTGCCTTCCAATTGTTGAAAAAGAAGTTGACTACGGCACCTATTTTATCGTTACCTGACGGAATGGAAGATTTTGTTATCTACTGCGACGCATCAAGAATGGGTTTTGGGTGTGTTCTTATGCAACGAAAGAAGGTGATTGCATATGCTTCTCGACAACTCAAAATTCATGAACAAAACTACACCACACATGATCTAAAATTGGGCGCCGTTGTTTTTGCATTAAAGATGTGGAGACATTATCTATATGGGGTCAAGTTTATTGTATACACCGACCACAAAAGTCTCCAACATATTTTAAATCAAATGCAACTAAATATGAGGCAGCGTAGGTGGGTTGAGCTGTTAAATGTTTATGATTGTGAAATCCGTTACCACCCGGGGAAAGCGAATGTGGTAGCCGATGCCTTGAGTCAAAAGGAAAGAGAACCTATTCGAGTAAAAGCTATGAACATGATTATTCATACTAATCTTACTACTCGAATAAAAGAGGCACAACATGAGGTTTTGAAGGAAGAAATTTTTGGAAAGGAAATACCCAAAGGATTAGAAAAACAGCTTAATATTCGGGAAGACGGAACCAAGTATTTAGCTGAAAGAATTTGGGTACCAAAGAATGGGGATTTGAGGAAAGTGGTACTAGATGAAGCACATAAAACCAAATATTCAATACATCCCGGATCGGGGAAAATGTACCAAGACCTCAAGAGAAACTTTTGGTGGCCAGGAATGAAGGCCGATATAGCCACATATGTAGGAGCATGTTTGACTTGTTCTAAAGTCAAAGCTGAACATCAGAAACCATCGGGTCTACTCCAACAACCTGAAATCCCAGAATGGAAATGGGAAAACATTACCAAGGATTTCATTGCTAAGTTACTGAGAACCGCAGGTGGTTATGATATGATTTGGGTAATAGTCGATCGTCTTACTAAATTAGCACACTTTCTGCCAATAAAAGAAGAGGATGGTATAGAGAAATTAGCACGATTATATCTGAAAGAAGTTGTTTCTAGACATGGTATACCAATCTCTATTATCTCTGATCGTGATAGCAGATTTACTTCTAGATTCTGGCAGGCAATACACGAAGCGTTGGGAACTCGTCTTGATTTAAGTACTGCCTATCATCCACAAACTGATGGGCAGAGTGAAAGGATGATTCAGACACTCAAAGATATGCTACGAGCATGTGTTATTGATTTTAGAAGCAGTTGGGATCGACATCTACCGTTAGCTGAGTTTTCCTACAACAACAGCTATCATTCTAGTATTGAGGCGGCACCAATCGAGGCACTTTATGGGAGGAAGTGCAGGTCTCCGATTTGTTGAAGTGATGTGAGGGAAAAACAGATTACAGGTCCGGAAATTATCCAGGAAACTACCGACAAGGTCATTCAGATTCAGCAACAATTGAAAACAGCCCGGAGTCGGCAAAAGAGCTACGCGGATGTTAGAAGGAAACCTTTAGAGTTTGACGAGTGTGATATGGTTATGCTTAAGGTATCACCTTGGAAAGGTGTTATTCGTTTTGGAAAGCGAGGGAAATTGAGCCCAAGATACATTGGGCCATTCAAGATCGAAAAACACATTGGGTCGGTGGCCTATCGACTTGAACTACCTCCACAATTAGAAAAGATTCACAACACCTTTCATGTTTCGAACCTGAAGAAATGCCTAGCTACCGAAGATCTCATTATCCCTTTAGACGAAATTCAGATTGATGAGAAACTAAATTTCATCGAAGAACCCGTCGAAATTATGGATCGTGAGGTCAAACGACTCAAACAAAGTTAGATACCAATCGTTAAGGTTCGGTGGAATGCTCGTAGAGGACCTGAATTCACTTGGGAACGAGAAGACCAAATGAAGCTAAAGTACCCACATTTGTTTCCCGATATCGCACGTTAACTAGGTACTATTCTAAATTTCGGGACGAAATTTAATTTAACGGGTGTGTAATGTAACGTCCCAGATTTTTCCGCTAATATATAGAAGATTAATATTTACATAATTAATGTTTCCAACATGTTAAGCAATCAAAATCATTAAGACTTGGTTATTTAAAATGAATTTTATACAAACATTTGGCCACCCCGTCTGTCTGACGATTCACGAACGTCATAATTCGTAATAATTATTTAATGACGTATATATGAATATAAATATATACTCATGATTGTTAAATGATATTTAAGTATCTCATTACATATATTAACAATTGGTTATATACATAAAATGAGATTACTAACTTAAAGACTTCAAGATTATAATATATATATATATATATATATATATATATATATATATATATATATATATATATATATATATATATATATATATATAACGATTAACGTTGTAATAACTTCTAAATTAAAATGTATGTATATGTATTGTATTAATATATATTAATACACTTTTGAAGGACTTAAACATATATACTAATATACTTATACTCAACAAAGATAGCTATACTCATAATCTCATTCAATTCCATCAAGAATTCTATTTGTATTCATTCGGTATTTACACCCGTATCATACCCAGCTTCCATACTTAAATACTATGAGTATATACCAATATGAAATACCAATTATAGCCTCTTTAGCAGCCCTATGAGTCACAAGACAAGGATAAACATGATGGAGACTTGTGGGAACCAACATTTAACTTCTAGTTTGCATTATTATGCTATATTCCAAATTTTGATAAAGTCTCTTAACCATATGCATGAACCACGACTTTTAACACTCTTTTTACTCATTCATATTAGCTATTTAACTTACCTTCACTCTCATAATACTCACACACAAGAACTCCAAGTATTCTCTCCATTTCTTACTCTTTAAACACTCTTTAAACACACATACTTCAAGTACTAGAAAATCTTCATTCACTTTGATCATAAACTAGCTTCAAGAACACTTTGTTAACTCATCTACTCCTCTTTATCAAGGTAAGAATCATATATAAGCTTTGGTTCAATTCATATACTTATAACTATCTTAATTCAAGATAGAAATCTTATTCGAACTTTTGTTCATTCCATTCTACTCCAAGCATTACAAGCCATCAAGGATATCTTTGATCAAAAGATTATCATCTTATTTTCTCAGCAACTTTGTTCATTTAATTTGAGGTAGTCACCTTATTCATAATCTTTTTCGATTCATATCCATATAGCTATCTTATTATGAGTTTATAACTTACAACAACAAGAACATAGTTTAGATTAATTCTAAACTTGTTCACAAACAAATTTAATCCTTCTAACTTGAATTTTAAAATACTTCAACACATGTATTATGACAGTATGTCAATCTAACATAAGGATATAAAACTTGTAAACACGAAGAACACCTTAAAACTGAACATACGCCGTCATAGATCATCGGGGGCTGTTTTGGGTTTAATTTTAAAAACCTATCTTAAACTTTGAATTAAAAGATTTCCTTTGGTGAAAAATCTTATTTTATATGGATATGAAATATATCCAAAATCCATGGTTAAACTCTAAGTGGAAGTATGTTTTTGAAAAGGGTCATCACGATGTCGTTCTTACAACGGATATGACTATCTTCTCTTATTTGACACCAAAGCTGTATTTTTGACTATAAACCTATACTTTTTCTGTTAAGATTAATAATGTTGAGTTCGATATGAAACCATGGCAACTCGAATCACTCAAAACGGATTTGTAACGAAGAAATTATGGGTAAAACAAAATTGGATATTTTTTTAATTTTTAGCTATGGACATGATTTATAAAAATGGATGCTAACCTTATCCTAGCTAACTTACCTTGTATCCTACATGTATTTATACATGTCTTATTCTTGAACTTATGGAAATACAATTTATAATAGTCGTGATTAAGTTGTACGACAATATATTATAGTCTTACTAAAGATCGTAAGGCACCATATATATATGACTTGATCACCGTGGATTCGTATACAAAGTTTTGACATATCATTTTGACTTCTTTTATATATATTATTGGAACGAACTATTAGACACCATTGGCAGTAATCTCGAGTTAGCTGTGGGTCGAAGTGGATTCCAAAATATTATATACTTTGAGTTGTGATCGAGCCTGAGACATGTATACAATGGGTCGCGGATTGCTTCAGACAATATACATATTATGTGTATTATTATATTAAGACAATATATTATAGTGTTGATGAATTCTAATACAATATATGCATTTATATTTATATATATATATATATTTATACTGTTGGACTATTGGACTATTGGACTACGAACGTTGGACTACTAACAATGGACAATTAAAATTATCACAAGTATCATAAGTATGGAATATTAATTTTAATTTTATATACATATATATATATATATATACATATATATATATATATACATATATATATATATATATATATATATATATATATATATATATATATATATATATATATATATATATATATATATATATATATATATATATATATATATATAGTCCCATTTTTACTATCTAAATTATTTTGGGATGAGAATACATGCAAAATTTATAAATGTTTTACAAAATAAGCACAAGTTCATGGAACTACATTCTACGATTGTTTTGTTATACTGGATATCTGTACTTATTATTATTATGCTTGGTAACCTAAGAATTAGTGGAAAACACTAATTGACACGAATCCTAAAGGTAGATCTACGGGCACCAACCACCCCCATTTTCGAATAGTGGAAATGCTTTAGTACTTCGAAGGGTTCTTGTCATACATTTGAATAGTGGCATGTATGATGCCAGATATCTTAAGCGCTCTATGTTAAGGTCGGTTACCAGACGACTCATCGTATGAATGATTTTTGCAGTTGTAATGATCCTGCGCATTTAATTAAATGAAATCTTGTGGCTTATTAAATGTTATGATTATTATATAGAAATTAAACCTATGACTCACCAACATTTTTGTTGACGTTTTAAGCATGTTTATTCTCAGGTGAATATTAAAAACGCTTCCGCTATCGTATGCCAACCCAAGGTCAAGATTTGGAGTCGTCATAATTGTAAATATTGTTTAAACTTGCATTCGGAGTATTTGTTGTAATATATTTGATCATATTGTAATGGGTTGTGTAAAAACTTATTTATTTGAGGAGATTGTCTTTGATAGACAATCTAAATTATATCATTAAGACCTTTATTCAATAATAAAGGTTATGGTTGTTTTTAAAAATGAATGCAAGTTTTGAAAAACGTCTCATATAGAGGTCAAAACCTCGCAAAGAAACCAATTAATATGAAACGTTTATAATTAATATGAACGGGGCATTTCAGTCTACATCAATGGTACTATTTAACAGAAGTCAAAGACAAAGTTGAACAAAAAAGGACACGCGTCGGCGGCTGACAAGTGACCTTACAAGACCACGTGGGAATGCAGAAGTTTAACGCATGTGCTGACATGGGTTATACTTTGTCAACACCTAGGGAACACAACATTCTATTTATTTAATCAAATAGTGGTGCCAAACCGAATTGGGGTGTTCCTGCAAATAGCTACCAAAGAGGAAAGAGGAGAGCATGCTCTCTGATGCAGTTGTCCCCACAAGTACAGACATCCTATGTACCAGTGGACAATAGAACCATTACATGGTTAATAGGACTACTATAAATTATTTTATCCACTATTGTAACAACTAGTGGTGTGGGTTTATTTTTCTAGAGTAAAAAAGTGTAATAGCTTTTAGTTTACCTCTTAGCTATAATCTAGGTAATATGTATCAACCAACTATCATTCCGCCAAGGATAGTTGTGATTCTTTGTGATTCAATCAATAAAGAATAATCGTTGAAAATTACATGTGACTCTATTTTATCTTCATGTTTGAATACTAATCGTGTTTAACTGTTAAGTTAATTAAAAAAAATTGTATTCACCCCCCCTCTACAATACTCCTGTTGTTATTAAGGGACCAACAACTGGTATCAGAGCTTCAGTCTTGATAATTAATATCTTGGATCTGAATTCTCTCATGGCTGCATATTCAAATACAGCTTACCTTGAAAATGGCTCATCCAATAGACCACCCAAATTTGATGAAGATGAGTATGAAACTTGGAAGGCAAGATTCATGCTTCACCTTGAGTCTATTGACCCACTCATGTCTGGTATTGCCACAGATGGTCCATTTGTTCCCACTGAGACTATTGGTAGTGCTCCAGCTACAGCTGACACTCCTGCTGTTCCTGAAAGAGAGGTTATTCTCACCCCTTCTAGATGGGATGCTGAAGATAAACGTCGTGTTGGACTTGACCCTAAATCAGAACCTTGTTAGCTATAACTTTTCCTAACCCAATGTTCTAACTGATTAAGGGAAAAGAAAATGCCAAGCTTATGTTGGACTATCTAGATGTTACCTATAAGGGTATGGGAGAAGTAAGGCAGAACAGAATGATTACTTTAAAAAGAGAATATGAAATGTTCTTTGCCTACAAGAATGAAACCCTTAAACAAACCTTCATTAGGTTTAACTCCTTGATTGCTGACCTGATCACTTTGAATGTCACCTATACTAAATTTGAACAAGTAAACAAATTCATAGATTCACTGCCTACCAAATGGAAATCTGTTACTAACCCGTTAAGAACCACTCAGACCCTAAAGAACTTTAACATGTCTTCTCTCTACAGTTCACTTTGGAACCATGAGAAGGCAGAGGCTAAATTTGAACTTAACTTGAAAGAAAACTTTAGGTCTGCCCCCACCACTTCAAAATCTTCTAAGACAGATGATACTGCTCTTATTGCTGCTGCTAAAAAGAAAGCTCAAAAGGCTTTACTGGTTCAAAAGTTGTTGGCAGAAGAAGAGACAGCTGAGAGTGATGTGGATAGTGGTACTGGGTCTGAAGAAAGCAGTGATGATGAAAGTGATGCAGAAGGGTTTGCTGAAGGTATGGATTTGCTGGCTAGGCAGTTCAAAAGGTTCAATCGTAATAGAACCAACAAGTCATACAAATGGAGTAAGAAATCGAGTGCTAGGTATAGCAGCAAGTCAGACAAGGGTCCTAAATCTGAGTGTTATAATTGTGGGAAGATTGGACATTTTGCTGCTGAATGCATGTCCAGGAAACCTTCAACTTCACATGCTAACTCTTTCTCAAAAGCTGACAAGTACAAGAACAAGTACAAAGCTATGAAAGCTCAGATGAAGGAAAGTGCTAAGATTGATAAGAAGGGTAAAAAGCCAAAAAAGGTTCTAGTCGCTGAGTATCATGATTGGGATGAAACCAGCTCGTCGTCTTCCTCTTATAGTGATACTGATGATGATGGTGTTGGTTATGCTACATATAAAAAGCTATGTTTAATGGCCAAGGAGGTCAAGGAGTCTGATGAGGATGATAGTGGTAGTAAGTTTTTGGCTGATATGAGGGAAGCTGATCAGAAAAGAGATTCACCTCAATGGAAAAATGAACTGATGTATAAGGTTGATTATTTTCGAACTTATACTGATGATGAAAAAGCCAAAATGTTTGACTACCTAAGAGTTGACTTATATAGAGGCAGCAAACGTGAAGAAGTTTTGAAAACTGACAACAAATCTTTAAATGAGAAACTTAAAAGCAAAAATGATGAAATTAAAATCTTGAAAGATGATATTTCCAAACTTGAAAAACAAAACTTTGCTTTAAGGTCTCTTCACGTTGAGGCAGCAGAAGTCAAGAACCAGCTGGATAATCTTAAAAAGGTTGTCGCTTCGTGGTGTACATCTGCTCAACACACAGCAAAGTGTGTTAACGAGCAGGTGCTTGCCCAAGTTGAAGCTTTCTTTGCTGGTGACTATGCTACTGCTGCTATTGCAAAAGTTACTTTCATGGACCCAATTCTTGAAACTGATCCTAAAGCTGTCTTGCCAAATACTTTTGCCAAGATAGTTAAGGGTAAAAAGGTCTTGATAAATAAGTTTGTTAGACCTGCTATGTCCCCACCACCTGCCATGAAAGAGATTTTGGAGGATGAAGTTAGAGCAAGAGAAGCCAGTACCTCAATTGATGAGACTACTGACCCCTCAAGAATCTACTACATGACTCCAAAAGAAAGACGTATTAAAAGGGAAATCACTGAAAATAATCTAAGAAAAATTAAACCAACTGATTTCCCTTCGTGTTCGAGTTCCAATTGTGCTAAGCCAGCTGATGACAAACTTACTGGTCAACCAGTAGCTGTAGACAAGCCAGTCAAACGTAATACTGGCAAGTCCAACGCAGCAGAAAAAACTTCTTCTAGCTTATCAGCTTCAGTAGACAAGCCAGTAACTTTCCATGCTAGCTCGTCAAGTGATAAAGGCAAAGCAATACATCATGACTATGGTACTGGTTCCAAGAAGAAAGCTGCCCTTAAGGGAAAAGCAAAAGTGGACTCGAATGATGAGCTGTCTATCACAGAGATTATGACAGTCAAGCTTGACCAGCTAATTGAGGCAGTAACTAAAAGTCGACCCGATCTTACTGCACCCATTTACTCAGTGTATGACCAGTCACCAATACCAAATGTGAGAAAACGCTACAATGTGGCAGTAAGTTTCACTTAGCCAACCGGTGTCATTTTACCCTAACCCCATCTACTGCTGCTTCTTCAAGTAAACCAGCAGACAGGAAGAGATCATCAAAGATGACCCTTCCAGAACCCATCCTTGGATGGGTTCCCAAAAAGAAATAATCTCTTAGCTACTGTGCAGAGCATTCAAAACAAGCAAATCTGGTATCTCGATAGTGGTTGTTCGAGACATATGACCGGATGTAAGTCCCTGCTGATGGACTATCAAGAAAAGGATGGTCCAGTTGTTTCGTATGGAGATAATTCATTGGGTTACACAAAGGGTTTTGGTACTTTGACAAATGGGAATGTCACGTTCTCAAATGTTGCATATGTCGTTGGGCTCAAACATAATTTACTCAGCATAAGCCAACTGATAAGTAAGAATAAGATAGTCCAATTCAGAAGTAAAATTGTCACTATTTTTGATAAGACAGGGAAGCCGCTGCTGACTGCAAAACGTCATGAAAACATGTATCAAATTGACATGAACACAGCAGTCACAACAACTGATACTTGTTTTTATTCAAAGGAAGCAGACAATCTGAAGTGGTTATGGCACAAGAGACTCTCACATCTCAACTTCAAAGATATTCACAAATTATCCAGTAGAAGTTTGGTGTCTGGGCTACCCAGTATGTCTTATGTAAAGGACAGATTGTGTCCTGGCTGTGAAAAGGGAAAACATCACCATGCCTCATTCAAATCAAAGCAAATCTCATCTGTTGAGAAACCATTTCATTTACTTCATATAGATCTTTTTGGTCCTGTTAATGTGGCCAGCTGTAGTGGGAAGAAGTATACACTGGTTATTATTGATGAATATTCCAGATACACCTGGGTATTCTTTTTGAATCAAAAGAGTGAAGTTGCTGATGAAATTATCAATTTTATCAAAAGAATGGAGCTTTTGAATGGGCAACTGGTGAAACAGCTAAGAAGTGATCATGGTACATAATTCAAAAATGCTACATTAGAAGAATTTTGTGCTGACAAAGGTATTTCACAGAACTTTTCTGCTGTGAGAACACCTCAACAGAATGGTGTTGCATAAAGAAGAAACAGAACTCTCATTGAAGCAGCAAGATCTATGTTAGCTGAGTCTGGGCTGAAAAATTCATATTGGACAGAAGCTGTGAACACTGCATGTTTTACCTAGAATAGATCTTTAATAGTGAAAAGACATCAGAAAATTGCTTATGAAGTTCTCAAAGGAAGAAGACCCTCAATTTCATTTCTTCATGTATTTGGCACTCCCTGTTTCATTCTAAATAATAGGGATCAGCTGGGAAAGTTTGACGCTAAGGCTGATGAAGGTATATTCTTGGGATATTCCAACATGTCAAAGGCATATAGGATTTTCAATAAAAGAAGGGGTTGTTTTGAAGAATCAATTAATGTTACATTTGATGAAACTGCTCCAGCCTCATCTCCCAGTCAAGAAGATGAAGAGTTATTGTTTGAAGAGCCTACTCAGCAAGCTCTTGATGATGAAGAAGAACCAGCTACAAATCCCTCACCAATCCATATTGCTGGGTTCTCTGATGATGAGATGGAACACTCTGTTCCATCTGTGTCTAAACCAAGTGGACCTACTGGCTCTACTAAAGTCCTACAACTTGAGCATAGGTCTACTGGTTCTGAAGGATCACAAGCTGGTACTGGTTATATTAATAATGAACAGCTGTCTCCAACTACTGCTCATACCTTTGAACCAGCTGATGATCAAGATGCTGTGTGTTCCACGACAAGCTCACCTATTCATAACACTAGATGGACAAAAGAGCATCCAATTGAGCAAGTTATTGGTAATCTGGCTAGTGGTGTTAAAACAAGAAGGCATGCAACCAGCAATTTTTGTATGCATGTAAATTTTGTGTCTACCATTGAACCTACATGTCCTGATGAAGCAATCAAAGATCCAAGCTGGGCTAGAGCTATGCAAGAAGAGATCTCCCAGTTTGATAGGAATAAGGTTTGGACATTGGTACCTAAACCTGATGATGAAACTAAGAAGATCATTGGTACCAAGTAGGTTTTCAAGAACAAGATGGATGAAGATGAGATTGTGATCAGAAACAAAGCTAGGTTGGTAGCTCAAGGGTTCAAACAGAAAGAAGGATTGGATTATGGAGAGACATATGCTCCAGTGGCTAGAATGAAAGCTATCATATTGTTCTTGGCATATGCTGCTAAGATGTACTTTAGGGTATTCCAGATGGATGTTAACTCTGTATTTCTAAATGGGAAACTGCAAGAAGAAGTTTATGTCAAACAGCCTCCTAGTTTTGTAAGCAATAAATATCCAGACCATGTCTACAAGCTAGACAAAGCTCTTTATGGCCTCAAACAGGCTCCAAGAGCATGGTATGAGACACTTCATGTGTATCTCACTGGTATAGGTTTTAAAGTTGGAACAATTGATACCACTCTGTTCTCAAAAGAGACAGATGGTGATCTCTTGCTGGTACAGATATATGTGGATGATATTATTTATGGATCTAAAAATGAAAAACATTGTCAAGATTTTTCAAAACTTATGTCAAAGACATATGAAATGAGCTTACAAAGAGATTTGCAATACTTTTTGGAATTGCAAATTAAACAACTTGATGATGGAATTTTTATAAGTCAGGATAAATATATCAAAGATATGTTAAAGAAATTTGGTCTGACCTGTTTAAAAGATATAGGGACCCCAATGGCAGCATCTATTAAAATAGATGCTGATCTCAATGGTGAACCAGTCAATATCACTGAATATAGAGGTATGATTGGATCCCTACTTTATCTTATAGCCAGCAGACCAGATATTATGTTTGCCACATGTCTCTGTGCCAGATATTAAGCTGATCCTAAAGAGTCACACTTGCTAGCAGTAAAACAGATATTTAGGTATCTGAAAGCTACTGCTAAACGTGGTCTTTGGTATCCCAAAGACCAGGATTTTGAGCTAATTGGGTATTCAGATGCTGACTTTGTAGGGTGTAAAATAGATAGAAAAAGTACTATTGGTGGTTGCCAGTTACTGGGTGGTAGGCTAGTCAGCTGGACGAGCAAAAAGCAAAATACTGTGTCCACATCTACTGCTGAGGCAGAATACGTTTCTGCTGGTAGTTGTACTGCTCAAGTACTATGGATGCAAAGCTAGCTGAAAGACTATGGTGTTCATGTTACAAAGACTCCAATCTACTGTGACAACACAAGTGCAATTGCTATCACCAACAGTCCTGTGATGCATTCAAGAACAAAGCACATTGACGTTCCATATCATTTCATAAGGGATCATGTTCAAAAAGGAGATGTGGAGCTACATTTTATTTCAACAGACCAGCAGTTAGCAGATCTATTCACAAAGCCCTTAGATGAGAAACGTTTTAACTATCTCATCTCTGAGCTGGGTATGCTTGAACTTTAAATAAAAGACAAATTTTGTTGGTGTGCTGGCTCTACAACATGTAGGGCAAACCAGTAAGTCACATTTGTTAACTTACTGCCTACGTGTAAAACACTCAGTACAACAAGGTCTTTTATACTTTGGTTACTCAAAATGTTTTTAAATAAAATAATAAATAGCTCACAAAATTAAATGATTCCTTAAACCTGAAACTCATTTACTCCTAATGATTTAAATTAAATTCATGACATCTTAAATGTAACAAAGTATTTTGTATTTAATATAAAACTTATTTTGTGATCTTTAAATCAATTTTGAATTAAAACCTGCTGCATTTAATGCTGAATGGGAGATATGAGTGTTCAAGCCGTATATACGTCATGTCTGTGGCAACTCTGAAATTTCCAACCAAATTTAAACTTTATCTTTATATTATTCCGACACGATAAGCAAAGTTTGTTAAGTTAAATCTCAAGAATTTTAAATTGTGTTCATACATTCATTATAACCTCGACCAAATTCCGACGATTCACGAACCATTATATATAAATAAATATGTATATATATGTATATATATATGTATATATATATATTATAACTTGAGAATATTAATAAAGTATTAAATGTATAATACTTTACATGAACATATTTGTTTCAGTATGTTTATCGATGGAATTAGAAGATAATATCAAATGATTGATTTATCAGATACATTGTGATATGATTACGGGTCTATGTTATGAGGTCCACTGTGATTTAAGAAATCTATTCTTTTTGACAACATTCGGAAAATGGTAAAGTGATTTATAAGTAAGAACGTGGAGTGCAAATAACTTAGATGTTGGATATCGACAAGTTAAGTAACTCGACATTTTTCATTAAGATGATTTCATACGTTTATTTAACCTTTGAACTTTATCCCATGCTTCACCAACAGACTATAATTTAAAAACTTGAACCTATTATGAATATATATGATTCTACTTTTCTAAAACGTTTTATGATATAACGATTTCCATTATTTTAACCTTTAAACAAAATGATTCTTAAAAATATATTTGGTTTTGGAAAACAAAATTATCATATTTATTTGATTTAGTTTCAAACGCACAAAAACGTTTTCAGTTTAAAAAGAACTTTATTATTAAAACGTATATAACTTTTATAAATATCTAAACCAATTTTGACAACTCATTACTTAACTAGTATGATAAAGATAACGATATTTATATTTTATTAAATATATATAACGATTTAAATTAATATTATATATATTTATACGCGCATTATACGTACATAGTTTTATACTTTTACTATACTTAAACTTTATCTTTACTTTATTTTTACTTTACTTTAACTTTAATAATTCATTTTAATAATTCATACTTTAATAATTCACTTTAATAATTCATACTTTAATAATTCACTTTAATAATTCATACTTTAATAATTCACTTTAATAATTCAAAAATCTATTATAAATAGAATTCAATAGGTTTCATTATTTCATAGAAACTTGAAAATATTTTTCTCTAAACTCTCTCAATCGATTTACATATATATATTTACTCCGTACTATTTCAAGATATTATTAGTATACATAAAATATTACGACGGAGTGTTGTCCGAGTGATTTTGAAATTGTTTTTCGAGTGCGATAGGATTAAGGAAATTATGGGTTATATCTATGGAGGTGATTGGGTATGGTTCATGGGTATGCTGGTGAGGTCAATATAGTGTTTATCATCTCCGTTGCGTCTACGTACCTTTCCTGCTGTAACATCCCGTTTTCCCGTACGTATCGAAAGGTACTTATTTAATCATTTGTACGTATATAACTCGTTAGCTTATGCGTAAATGTATGAATATATGTGTATATATATATATATACACACACACACACACATATATATATATATATATATATATATATATATATATATATATATATATACACACACATATATGTATACTTGATAATGTGTGCATGTATAAGTTTAAACATGGGTTTGGTTAGCGTTAAATCTTATGAGACTATTGTTGAAGGCTAGGTGAATATAGGAAGCGAGTTTGGAATGTACAAATTAAATAAAATCAAAAATTGTTTAAGTTGGTCGAGCTGTCCAGATACAGCCTTAGGCCGCGCCGCGACAATTGGGTCCGCGCCACGGCATATCAAGCAAATCTGGATCAGAAGTTGGGTTATAAGGGGTCGTTTTTCCTTCGATAAGTCGCGCCGCGACAAACGGGCCGCGCCGCGGCATCTCTGCAGTTTTGAATCCGTTTTTTACTCAATTTAAAAGGGTTTTAGGGGTAATTTAGTCTTTTTACTTGTAGATCAGATTGGAGCATTAAATCACAGTCACTTGTTCATTTAATTCATTTCCTTTTTCTATTTTCTTTCATTTTCTCTCCCAAAACTTGAAACCCATTTGAATTAAAAGTGAGATTTGAGAGTGAAGGATTGAGGGTTAATCTTTGGAGCAAGAATTAAAGTTGTTCCTTGTGTCTCTAGCTACGCGTTGATAGTCTCGGTAAGTTCTAACCTTATGATCTAAGTTTTAATTGGTTCATGGCTAGGGTTTTGGTTACTAGAGATTTGTATGACCCATTTGAGGGTAAAATGGGTGAGTTTGGGTTATGTTGTTGTAATGAAACCCTAATAGCCACAATCTAGGGTTTTGGCCTTGTGATTTGAGGTTGTAAGTGTCAATTGGTGTTGTTAGTCACTAATGCACTTTAAGAATTATGAAAGAAGTGTTAATGGGTAAGTTTAACTTGATTTTGAGTCTAAGTAATATAAAATGGGTCAAAATGTACTAATTGACCTAATTAGATGAAATGGGTATGGATTACCCTAAGTTTTGTGTTAATTGAAGTTAATAGACTTTAATTCACTAGTCTTAGTGATTAAAGTCGAGTCTTGGCCATTTATGGGCGGTTATGAGTAGTTGAGTCATTTAATGAAAATTGGGTCATTAAATGCTCAAGTGGGAGTATTGTGGTTAATCCCACTAGTTGTGAAATTGAATATGCACTTAATGATTTAGGTACATTGCGTTGAAGCTCGGAAGTGCTAAATCATCATCCTTGTGACAAGGTGAGTGGAATAATTATGCGTTCATGTATATGGCATGTTTATTTGTGAATGTTATGGTATGAACCACGTGCCGGTAGTGCCATAACATGTGTGGGATGGGATGTGAACCACGAGCCGGTAGCATCGAGTGTGAACCACAAGCCGGTAGCATCGAGTGTGAACCATGAGCCGGTAGCACTATAAACTAAGATGTGAACCACGAGCCGGTAGCATCGAGTGTGAACCACGAGCCGGTATCACTATAAATGAGTATGACTCAAAAGCGTATATTGTGAACCACGAGCCGGTAGCACCATAGCGTTATTGGTTAACCATATTGAGATTGTTGTTTTGTTTAGCATATTATATATATATATATATATATATATATATATATATATATATATATATATATATATATATATATATATATATATATATATATTGAGTTGAGTATATGCTAATGAAGTGGTGTGATAATGTACGACTTGTTAGTGTTACGGGTATGTTGACATGCTATTTGAGTCACAAGTTCGTATGAGGTATTTAGTAATGTGATTGCAAATGGATAGGTTATATATATGTATGTATAATTGTTGTACTCACTAAGCATTGCTTACCCTCTCGTTGTTTACCATTTTATAGGTTCCGGCTTGGATAAGGGTAAGGGCATACGGTTGGATTAGTTGTCTCCCACTTATTTTGACGGGGGGTACTTTTGGTGTTAGCTTTTTGAAGTTGGCCTAACGATTTGGGTAGTTTAGCCCCAAACCATGCTCGAGTGTCGTTTGGATTATAAACTATCATTGTAGTGGGTCAAACTTATATTAAATTTAATTAATGGCCGTCGTGCCTTTTGTAAACATTTAAATTGATGTACGTTTAAATGGAACTTGTGGAATGGTTTACATATTTAATTGGCGCGTAAATGTGTACTATATAAAATTTTTTTTTACTCGTATGGAATACGGGTTGGGTTGTTTCAAGTGGTATCAGAGCATGGTCTAAGGGATTTAGGCGACTTGAGGTAGGTGCCTAGACTTGGGCTTTATTGTGTGAGCGCTTTATGCGGGACTTGTAGGACTTTGGGTCTAATCGGGAATTGTTAGTGCTTTGGTTTATGTGAACTAACCTTGTGCTAATTGTTTTGTATTGTGTTTAGCAATCATCAAGCCAGACGGACGTTGTACTAGCGAGTTAATGCGACGTGCTCGCGTAACAACGATTAGCTACCATTGTTACGGGTGCAAATCGTGTCAAACGAGTAATGTACGACGATTGTTGAGCAAGATGGGGTAGTGTGGTACGCATGTATATACTTACGTGTTATGCCTTTTCGTTCATGGTTTAACCTTTTCCATTTTATAGAATGAAGATGAGAAACGGACACGATAATGATATCGGTGGTACAAGCGAGGACCCCTAATTCACGGCCAAAGTTGAGGCCATCTTGAAGAACTACAAGGAGGATTTTCTTGTTAGCGTGAGAAAAGTTTTCAAGGAATCGGTTGACGAGCAGATAACTGATTTAATTAATGAACGAATGAAGGCCACTGTCGATGAGGCTCTTGACTCTAGAAACATTTATCCTCGTGGTGAAGGAGGTGAAGGAAGGCGGGACTTCCATTACAAAAACTTCAAGGATACTCAACCTCCGATGTTTAATGGGGTGAGGGATCCATTGAAAAGCACTTGTTGGATTTCCGATATCGAGGGGGCGTTTCGTACCGCGGAGTGTCCTCCCAAGAAGAAGACAAGATATGGGTCTAGCATGTTACGTGAAGAAGGCAAGTTGTGGTGGGACGATAAAATCAATTTATATGGTGAAAAGCAATGCATGAGCTTGACATGGGAGGAGTTTAAGAAGGATTTCTTCCAAGAATACCGAACTTCTTCCGACCTTGATAGAATCCGGGACGAGTTGCATCATTTGCAACAAGGTTCGATGGACTTGGTTACTCTCAAGTCTACCTTTTTGGCAAAGACTCGCTTTTGCCCAGAATATGTTGGTGACGATCACAAGCTAATGAAAGATTTTTACCGTACCTTGAACGACGAGTTCAAGGGTAAGATTAGTCAGGGAATGGCTAAGACTTTTGAAGAGCTATTCAAGTTGGCTCGGGTTATTCGAATTTTTCAAATAAAAAGAACAAGAACAAAAAGGGTTCCGGAAGTGTCAATAGTGTGAAGAAGGGCGCTACCGGTGGTTTTGGGAACTTTGTCCCTACTTGCTACAAGTTTGGGGTACGTGGATATATGGCCCGAGATTGTCCGAAGCCAAATTCAACAAACAAGCTCACTTGTTTTAATTGCAACAAAGAAGGACACCGAAAGTCAGAGTGTCCAGATTTGAACAACGATAATGTTAAAAGGCTAGAGAAGGTGGCGGGTACGGCTCAAGGGCGAAACTATTTGATGACTAACGACGAAGCCAAGCAATCCAACGAAGTTGTCTCAGGTACTTTCTTGGTTAATTCCAATCCGGCAAGGATTCTTTTTGATAGCGGTACAAATTTGTCGTTTGTGTCTCCAAAATTTGTGCCTAAACTTGATAGACCGTTAGCTAAGTTAAGTCATCCGGTAGAAGTCGAAATAGCAGACGGAAAGACGGTGCTAGTGGTTGATGTGTGTAAGAATTGTGACGTTGTTTTTGGTGCCGAAAACTTTAAAATTGATCTCATCCCGATGACTTTGGGCGACTTTGATATCGTTGTTGGTATGGATTGGCTCGATCGAAATAGAGCCGATATTGCATGCCATGAGAAATTTATCCGTGTGAAGACCCCAAGTGGGGGAGAGTTAATTATTCATGGCGATAAACGAAGAAGACTTGTGCCGATATGTTCTTTTGCACGGGCACGTCGTTTTCTTGTTAGTGGTGGCATGGCTTTTCTTGCCCATGTTGTTGATACTCGCGATGAGCCACCACCCATTCGTGAAATTCCGGTGGTTAGTGAATTTGAAGACGTCTTTCCGGACGAGTTACCGGGTGTTCCGGCAGAAAGATAAGTTGAATTTCGCATTGAGTTCGTTCCGGGAGCTACTCCCATTGCTAAAACTCCTTATCGTTTAGCACCGAAGAAAATGCAAGAGTTGTTAAATCAAACCCAAGAGTTGCTTGAGAAGGGTTTTATTCGACCGAGTGCTTCGCCATGGGGCGCTCCTGTTTTATTCGTGAAAAAGAAGGATGGTAGTATGCGGATGTGCATCGATTACCAGGAGTTGAATAAAGTGACGATCAAGAATTGTTATCCATTGCCTCGGATTGACGATTTGTTTGACCAACTTCAAGGTGCGACATATTTCTCTAAGATCGACCTACGGTCCGGCTATCACCAAATGCGGGTCCATGAGGAAGATATCGAGAAAACGGCTTTTCGGACGTGTTATGGGCATTTTGAGTTCGTGGTAATGCCTTTTGGTCTTACGAATGCACCGGCGGCGTTCATGGATCTCATGAACCGAGTGTGCCAACCTATGTTGGATAAGTCGGTGATTGTGTTCATTGACGACATACTAGTCTACTCGAAAAGTATGAACGAGCATGAACGTCATTTGCGTGAAGTATTGAGGACGTTGCGAAAGGAGAAGTTGTATGCCAAGTTCTCCAAATGTGAATTTTGGCTAAGGGAGATTCAATTCCTTGGTCACATTGTGAACAAAGACGGCATTCAAGTAGATCCGGGGAAGATAGAGACGGTGAAGAGTTGGAGACAACCGACTACGCCTACGAAAATCCAGAGTTTTCTCGGATTGGCCAGTTATTATCGTCGATTTATCCAAGACTTTTCTAAGATCGCTTCTTCATTGACGAAATTGACGAGGAAGAACGCGAGGTTTGTTTGGGAGAACGAGCAAGAAATTGTTTTTCAATTGTTAAAGGAGAAGTTGTGCCAAGCTCCGGTTTTAGTGTTGCCGGAAGGAGTGGAAGACATGACGGTTTATTGTGATGCTTCGTTAAATGGGCTCGGGTGTGTTCTAATGCAAAGAGGCAAAGTCATCACTTACGCCTCTCGACAATTGAAGGAACACGAAACAAGATATCCGACTCATGATCTTGAGTTGGCGGCGGTTGTGCATGCGTTGCAAATTTGGCGCCATTACTTGTATGGTGTCAAGAGTACGATTTAATCGGATCATAAGAGTTTGAAACATCTCTTTAATCAACGAGATTTGAATTATCGTCAACGTCGGTGGATGGATGTGGTGAAGGATTATGATTGTGAAATACTTCATCATCCGGGCAAGGCGAATGTGGTCACGAATGCGTTAAGTCGAAAGAGTCACCACCCGGCGTTACGATTGGGATTGTTACGTATGATTATTACTAACGATTTTCTTGAAAAGCTTGGTGTGATTCAAATAGAGGCTTACGTTCACAACAAACGTGCGGAACGAATTGTGGGGTAATCGGAATTCATTACAATGGGTTCACGTGGGTTGTTGTCTTTTCAAGGAAGAGTGTGGGTGCCTAAGATGGGTGATTATCGACAAGTGCTACTTGATGAAGCACATAAGTCAAAGTATTCCATTTACCCGGGCGCGACGAAAATGTATCTTGATTTAAGGAAAGATTATTGGTGGCCGGGCATGAAACGTGATGTTGTGAAGTATGTTGAGCAATGCGTCACGTGTTTGCAAGTTAAGGCCGAGCACCAAAAGTCATATGGTAAGTTACAACCGTTAGAAATCCCAAAATGGAAATGGGAGCACATTACCATGGATTTCATCACAAAGTTAGCTAAAACGGCGAGAACCCAGTTTGATTCAATTTGGGTTATAGTTGATCGATTGACGAAAAGCGCTTTGTTTCTTCCCATTAAAGAAGCAATATCGTCGGAGACCTTGGCTAAGTTGTTTATCAAGGAAGTTATCTCTCGACACGGAGTTCCTATATCTATTATTTTGGATCGAGATACCCGTTTTACATCTCGGTTTTGGGAGAAATTTCATGAAGATATGGGTACGCAGTTAAAATTAAGCACGACGTATCATCCTCAAACGGACGGTCAAACCGAACATACGAATCAAACTTTGGAAGATATGTTACGTGCGTGCATTATTGATTTCAGTGGTAGTTGGGATGAGCATTTGCCTTTGGTGGAATTCTCGTACAATAATAGTTATCATACTAGTATCGGGATGCCGCCATATGAGATGCTTTATGGAAGTAGATGTCGAACCCCGATTTGTTGGGGTGAAGTGGGACAAAAGGAAATCGGGAGTACCAATTTGGTTTTAGAGACGAATAGCAAGATTGATATGATTCGAGAGCATTTGAAAAAGGCTCAAGATAGGCAAAAGTCGTATGCCGATAAACGTAGACGAACGATCGAATTTCAAGAAGGTGACATGGTGATGCTCAAAGTTTCACCGTGGAAGGGTATTATTCGATTTCGAAAACGAGGAAAGTTAGCTCCTCGGTTTATTGGACCATTTAAAGTTTTAGCTCGTGTTGGTGAAGTCGCGTATCGTCTGGAATTACCCGAAGAGCTTGCGGGGATCCATAATACATTTCATGTCTCCCATCTCCGTAAGTGTCTTGCGGATGATTCATCTTGGGTGCCATTAGACAAAATTGAGCTAAATAATAAGTTAGAGTATATCGAGGAACCGATTGCCATACTTGATGAGAAGGTCAAAAGGTTGAGACATAAAGAGGTTAGGACTTTTAAAGTTCAATGGCGTCGTAGTAAGGGTTCCGAGTTTTCTTGGGAGCCCGAAGAGTTTGTGTTGGTTTATCTTCCTTCTTGTCATGCGGCTTGGATCGCGAGGACGCGCTCCGATTCAAGTGGGGGAGAGTTGTAACATCCCGTTTCCCCGTACGTATCGAAAGGTACTTATTTAATCATTTGTACGTATATAACTCGTTAGCTTATGCGTAAATGTATGAATATATGTGTATATATATATATATATATATATACATATATATACATATACATATATGTATACTTGATAATGTGTGCATGTATAAGTTTAAACATGGGTTTGGTTAGCGTTAAGTCTTATGAGACTATTGTTGAAGGCTAGGTGAATATAGGAAGCGAGTTTGGAATGTACAAATTAAATAAAATCGAAAATTGTTTAAGTTGGTCGAGCTGTCCAGATACAGCCTTAGGCCGCGCCGCGACAATTGGGTCCGCGCCGTGGCATATCAAGAAAATCTGGATCAGAAGTTGGGTTATAAGGGGTCGTTTTTCCTTCGATAAGTCGCGCCGCGACAAACGGACCGCGCCGCGGCATCTTTGCAGTTCTGAATCCGTTTTTTACTCAATTTAAAAGGGTTTTAGGGGTAATTTGGTCTTTTTGCTTGTAGATCAGATTGGAGCATTAAATCACAGCCACTTGTTCATTTAATTCATTTCCTTTTTCTATTTTCTTTCATTTTCTCTCCCAAAACTTGAAACCCATTTGAATTAAAAGTGAGATTTGAGAGTGAAGGATTGAGGGTTGATCTTTGGAGCAAGAATTAAAGTTGTTCCTTGTGTCTCTAGCTACGCGTTGATAGTCTCGGTAAGTTCTAACCTTATGATCTAAGTTTTAACTGGTTCATGGCTAGGGTTTTGGTTACTAGAGATTTGTATGACCCATTTGAGGGTAAAATGGGTGAGTTTGGGTTATGTTGTTGTAATGAAACCCTAATAGCCACAATCTAGGGTTTTGGCCTTGTAATTTGAGGTTGTAAGTGTCAATTGGTGTTGTTTGTCACTAATGCACTTTAAGAATTATGAAAGAAGTGTTAATGGGTAAGTTTGACTTGATTTTGAGTCTAAGTAATATAAAATGGGTCAAAATGTACTAATTGACCTAATTAGATGAAATGGGTATGGATTACCCTAAGTTTTGTGTTAATTGAAGTTAATAGACTTTAATTCACTAGTCTTAGTGATTAAAGTCGAGTCTTGGCCATTTATGGGCAGTTGTGAGTAGTTTAGTCATTTAATAAAAATTGGGTCATTAAATGCTCAAGTGGGAGTATTGTGGTTAATCCCACTAGTTGTGAAATTGAATGTGCACTTAATGATTTAGGTACATTGCGTTGAAGCTCGGAAGTGCTAAATCATCATCCTTGTGACAAGTTGAGTGGAATAATTATGCGTTCATGTATATGGCGTGTTTATTTTTGAATGTTATGGTATGAACCACGTGCCGGTAGTGCCATAACATGTGTGGGATGGGATGTGAACCACGAGTCGGTAGCATCGAGTGTGAACCACGAGCCAGTAGTACTATAAACTAAGATGTGAACCACGAGCCGGTAGCATCGAGTGTGAACCACGAGCCGGTAGCACTATAAACGAGTATGACTCAAAAGCGTATGGTGTGAACCACGAGCCGGTAGCACCATAACGTTATTGGTTAACCATATTGAGATTGTTATTTTGTTTAGCATATTATATATATATTGAGTTGAGTATATGCTAATGAAGTGGTGTGATAATGTACGACTTGTTAGTGTTACGGGTATGTTGACATGCTATTTGAGTCACAAGTTCGTATGAGGTATTTGGTAATGTGATTGCAAATGGATAGGTTATATATATGTATGTATAATTGTTGCACTCACTAAGCATTGCTTACCCTCTCGTTGTTTACCATTTTATAGGTTCCGGCTTGGATAAGGGTAAGGGCATACGGTTGGATTAGTTGTCTCCCGCTTATTTTGACGGGGGGTGCTTTTGGTGTTAGCTTTTTGAAGTTGGCCTAACGATTTGGGTAGTTTAGCCCCAAACCATGCTCGAGTGTCGTTTGGATTATAAACTATCATTGTAGTGGGTCAAACTTATATTAAATTTAATTAATGGCCTTCGTGCCTTCTGTAAACATTTAAATTGATGTACGTTTAAATGGAACTTGTGGAATGGTTTACATATTTAATTGGCGCGTAAATGTGTACTATATATAAAAAAAATTTACTCGTATGGAATACGGGTTGGGTTGTTTCACCTGCAATATTGAATCTCAATATTGATACGTGAGTACTCATAATTTAACTTTTACATACTAATAGTGTATCCCTAACTAGTGCTCGAGTATATAGGATTATGCATGTTTGTACTTTTGATATTGCCTTTAGTTAGGTTATGTTGAATCCTGAATTAGTTATATATGTGACTGAGATAAGGTATAAGATATGCATGTCGTTGGAAAGCTAGCGAAAAATTAAGAACTTTTCATTTAGATATCGAATGATTTCGATGAGCGGATTTGAAGTTATAGTCCATCGAATTTTTGTATTATTATTAAAAATGATTATTATTATCGTCGTTATTATCGTCATTCTAGTTTTATTATTATTATTATTATTATTATTATTATTATTATTATTATTATTATTATTATTATTATTATTATTATCATCTTCTTTATCAATAAAAGGATTTATCATTAAAAATTGTTATTTTTATTATTATTACTATCGTTATTATCATTAAAGTTATAATTAGTATTATTATTATTATTATTATCTAATTATTATTATTATTATTATTATTATTATTATTATTATCATTATTATTATTATTATTATCATTATTAATATATATATATATATATATATATATATATATATCATTATTTAAAAATGGTTATTGTTATTATTATTATTATATTATCATTATCGTTAATAATGTCATAGTAATTATCATTATTAGTATTATTGTAAAAAAACTAATATTGGTGACACCTAATTATTTTGATTACTATTATTATCATTATTATGAACACAATATAAAAGACGATTAAAAGCTATTAAACGAAACGATTAGGAAATAATGAGTAAGAGTATCATGATGAAATTAAAATATTATAAGATATTGATTTAGATAAAATTATCGTTCTTATTATTTTTATCATTACTATTATTATTAAAAGTATCGTTAGTATTAAAACTATCATTTTAACAAAAATTATCATTTTAATAGAAATGTCATTGTTACTATAAAATATCATTATTATTATTATTTTAAATAGAATTATTATTTTAAAGATAATATTAAAAATTATCGTAAATATTAAAGTTATCATAATTAGAATTATCGTTTTATCATAATGTCATCTTAGTAATTATAAATATTGATATTTTTATAATAATAATTATTATTACAAAATAATACAACTTTTACTTACTATCATTATAGATATTATTTTATCAAATAAATATGTGATACAAACATATTTTACTACGTGTAATATATTACTTTAATAATACCTATCATATTATCTTTATGATATTAAATGAACCCTATAAATTTTATTACTTAATATATATAAAAGTATATTTTATTATATGAATTTTAATACAAAATTTTATTTATTAATAAATGAATTATATTATTTACTCTAATAAATCTTTTAAAAATATTTAAAAATATAAAACGATGATATTTAAACTATATATTAATCATGTATAGATTTTTTGGAAATTATTTTGAGTCAAATTGACTTTTGTTGACTTTTGCATATTAGTCTCGAGTATTAGGATTGTGGTACACTATGACTTGACCTAATTTGTTAGACAAATATTGACCAACACATATATATATATATAATTAATTTAGGTTCGTGAATCCGAGGCCAACCTTGCACTTGTTCAATGATGTTATATGTATTTTTACAACGAAATACAGTATGGTGAGTTTCATTTGCCTTTTTACCCTTTATATTTTTGGGCTGAGAATACATGCGCAATTTTTATAAATGTTTTACGAAATAGACACAAGTAATCGAAACTACATTATATGGTTGAATGATCGAAGCCGAATATGCCCCTTTTTTCTTGGTAGCCTAAGAATTAGGGAACATCACTAATTTTGAGAATTAGTGCACGCCTAATTGACGCGAATCCTAAAGATAGATCTATTGGGCCTAACGAACCTCATCCAAAGTACCGGATGCTTTAGTACTTCGAATTCGTTTTTATCATGTCCGAAGGATTTCCCGGAATGATAGGGGATATTCTTATATGCATCTTGTTAATGTCGGTTACCAAGTGTTCAATCCATATGAATGATTTTTGTCTCTATGCATGGGACGTATATTTATGAGAACCGGAAATGAAATTCTTGTGGTCTATTAAAATGATGAAAATGATCGATTATGATAAACTAATGAACTCACCAACCTTTTGGTTGACACTTTAAAGCATGCTTATTCTCAGGTGTTAAAGAAATCTTCCGCTGTGCATTTGCTCATTTTAAAGATATTACTTAGAGTCATTCATGGCATATTTCAAAAGACGTTGCATTCAAGTCGTTGAGTTCAATAGATATTATTATTAAGTAAATGACAGATTAGGTCATTTATAGTGAATCTTATGAAATGGTATGCATGCCTGTTAATTTTCGATGTAAAGAGAGTTTATCTTTTAAAAACGAATGCAATGTCTGAAAAATGTATCATATAGAGGTCAAATAGCTCGCGATGTAATCAACTATTGAGAATCGTTTATAATGTATATGAACGGGTCCTTTCAATGTCAACAGTCCGTGTCCCCTTGAAAGTGTGCCAGTCTGTCACATATGCCCACGCGCCTGCAGATGACAGTTGCCATTTTTCTCTCTCCTGCACTTTTTCATCCAATCACAACGGTTAAAAGAGTGTTTTATCTTCCATAATAACCTTCGGTTATTCATTATTCAAAATCACATACTCTTTTCTCTCAAAATCTTTAAATCTTCCAACTTTCACAACTTCATATTTTCATCTTTACATTTCATCAATGGCAGACCAACCTCAATCACCACATGTTGAACACCAGCCAGAGGAACAACAGCAGCAACAACAACCAGCACAACAACCTGATCAACAACCACAACCGGCACCGGAGGAACAGGTTGTTCAAGGACCACTGTTCAATCTTCATCCAGCTCTGGTTAGGGCTAATAATGCACTTGATCACACGACTACTCGCCTATCAAGAGGCAATGCTGCTCATTCACTCTCCATTCCCAAATCAAAAGTCAATATGGGTTATGAAACGCTAATTGACTACATCCGGTAATCCCCTCTGGCTATGGCTATCACCGGTGTACCTTCACGCCTTTATGCTGCCTGCTTGGCAAGATTTTGGTATACTGCTACCACTGCCATCACTCCCAGAATGTTCCATGCGTGGCATGGTACCGGCAACCCTAACTTGCTCCGTCACCGCTGAAGCCATCCACCGTGCCCTTCAATTACCAGATGGACCGTTTGTCGATTCACCAACCAGCGATGTATTCAGAAGGGAGGTACTAGAAATCATTGGGCTTACGAAACCAATTGCTCATACACCTTTGAGGAAGCATATGCCACCTCTTTGGTACTACTTCTTTGAGATGCTGACCCAGTGCATCAGCCAGAAATCTGGAAGTTTTGACCAGTGCTCAGATTTTGAGCTTAAAATTGGTCATGGTTTGTTGTTCAACAGGAACATTGATTATGCCGGGAAAATTTATTTGAGCCTAAGGGAGATGGTGCAAGCACCTAAACGAACACATTTAATCCCCTTTCCAATGTTTTTAAGCCTGGTTTTTGAAAGTGAGCTGGGTGAAGCTTACCAGCAGATTGCTGATCAATCATACGACCTGCCTCTAAAACAAGGGGGTGAAGGGACCCATTCATATACAATATAAATGATTCTTGGTAGTTGATTACATCGCTAGGTATTTGACCTCTATATGATACATTTTTCAGACATTGCATTCGTTTTTAAAAGATAAACTCTCTTTACATTGAAAATTAACAGGCATGCATACCATCTCATAATGTCCAACTTTAAATGACCTAATCTGTCATTTACTTAATAATAATCTCTACTGAACTCAATGACTTGAATGCAACGTCTTTTAAAATATGCCATGAATAACTCCGTGTAATATCTTTAAAATGAGCAAATGCACAGCGGAAGATTTCTTTAACACCTGAGAATAAACATGCTTTAAAGTGTCAACCAAAAGGTTGGTGAGTTCATTAGTTTATCATAAACGATCATTTTCGTCATTTTAATAAACCACAAGAATTTCATTTCCAGTTCTCATAATATACGTCCCATGCATAGAGACAAAAATCATTCATATGGTGAACACCTGGTAACCGACATTAATAAGATGCATATAGAATATCCCCATCATTCCGGGACACCCATCAGACATGATAAAATCGAAGTACTAAAGCATTCCAAATTCCAGAATGGGGCTTGTTGGGCCCGATAGACCTATCTTTAGGATTCGCGTCAATTTGGGGGTCTGTTCCCAAATTCTTAGGCTACCAAGCTAAAAGGGGCTTATTCGGCTTCGATCATTCACCCATATAATATAGTTTCAATTACTTGTGTCTATTTCGTAAAACATTTATAAAATTTGCGCATGTATTCTCAGCCCAAAAATATAAAGGGTAAAAAGGCAAAGGAAACTCACCATACTGTATTTCGTAGTAAAACTACATATAACATCATTGAACAAGTGCAAGGTTGGCCTCGGATTCACGAACCTATATTAATTATATATATATATATATATATATATATATATATATATATATATATATATATATATATATATATATATATATATATATATATATATATATATATATATATATATATATATATATATATATATATATATATATATATATATATATATATATATATATATATATATATATATATATGTTGGTCAAAATTTGTCTAACAATTTAGGTTAGGTCATAGTGTATCACAATCCTAATGCTCGAGACTAATATGCAAAAGTCCACAAACGTCAACTTGACCCAAAATGACTTCTAAAATCTATACAGTTCACTCAATATCATAAAAATATAGTGGTATTTATTATTAATATAATTGTATCACATATTTATTTGATAAAATAACATTGATGATAATAATAATGAGTAAAAGTTGTATTATTTTGTAATTATAATAATAATTATTATTATTCTAATAATAATAATAATAATAACAATATTTATTTACTAATGATGATATTAATTATAATAAAGTGATAATTCTAATCATGATAATTTTAATAATAACGATACTTTTTAATATTAACTATAATAATAATAATTCTATTTAAAATGATAAAAATAATGATATTTTATAATAACAATGATATTTCTATTAAAATAATAATTTTTGTAAAAATGATAGTTTTAATACTAACGATACTTTTAATAATAATAGTAATGATAAAAATAAATAAGAACGATAATTTTATTTAAATCAATATCTTATAATATTTTAATTTCATCATAATACTTATACTCATTATTTCCTACTCGTTTCGTTTAATAGTTTTAATCGTCTTTTATATCGTGTTCATAATACTGATAATAATAGTAATCAAAAGAATTAGGTTTTACTAATATTAGTTTTAATTACAATAATACTAATAATGATAATTACTATGATATTATTAATAATACTAATAACTATTTTAATGAAATTAATAATAATAACAACAATAACAATAGCCATTTTTAAATAATGATATATATATTAATAATGATAATAATAATAATAATAATGATAATAATAATAATAATTAGATAATAATAAGAATACTAATTATAACTTTAACGATAATAACGATAGTAATAATAATAACAATAACAATTTTTTTAATGATAAATCCTTTTATTGAAAAAGATAATAATAATAATATTAATAATAAGATAAAACTAGAACGACGATAATAACGACGATAATAATAATCATTTTTAATAATAATACCAAAAATTCGATTGACTATAACTTCAAATCTGTTCATTGAAACCATTCGATATCTAAAGAAAAATTTCTTAATTTTTCTCTAGCTTTCTAATGACATGCATATCTTATACCTTATCTCAGCCGCATATATAACTAATTCAGGATTCAACATATCCTATCTAATGGCAATATTAAAAGTACAAGCATGCATAATCCTATATACTCGAGCACTAGTCAGGGATACACTATTAGTATGTAAAAGCTAAGTTATGAGTGCTCACGTATCAATATTGAGATTCAATATTGCAGGAAAGTTACGTAGACGCAACGGAGATGATAAACACTAGATTGACTTCACGAGCATACCCATGAACCATACCCATCACCTCCATAGCTATAACCCATAATTTCCTTAGCCCTATCCTACTCATAAAATCCATTTTGAAAACCCGTTTTAGATCATTCGAGCAGCACTCCGTCGTAGTATTTTATGTAAATACTAATATTACTACTAGTTTAATATCATAAGATAAATAATAATCTTTGATAATAATATGAGTAAATAATAAAATAAATAAATAAATAAAGTAAATAATACGGAGTAATATATAGAGATAGGTAGATGAAAATGAATCACAAATCAGAGAACGCTCGAACTTATAGGAGTTGGCCACCAAAACCACCCCATGCGATCACATGAGGTTTGTGTGGTATAGCCATGCGATCGCATGGGTGCCACATCCAACTCACATTCGATCAAAAGTCTTACCGACACTCTTATTAAATTATATAATATATATATATATATATATATATATATATATATATATATATATATATATATATATATATATATATATATATATATATATATATATTAATATATATTAATATATATTTAATCTAGGTAATTATTTATATAATATACTATATTTATGAGTATGGTAAAAATGTAATTTTCGTTTCACTGACTCGTTTGTTGTCACTCGACTCATGTTCCGCTTTCGGTTTTTCGAACGCATAATCGTACGCTTAGATAACTAACACTTTTCGTTACGCGACGTGTACCTTTTACAAAGATTAGACTTTAACGTCGGTGAATCATATTATAATAAATGTAATCTATATATTTAAGCGTTGTGGTCATTTTCTTCTATAACTCAGGGACTCGCCGTTTATTAAAATACTTTTAATAATATCGAAACATTTTAAATTAAGCATCAACGCGTTTGTAAAATATATATATATTCTTACTTCAAAATATAATTTTGTATATCTTATATATAATTGAAATTTCTATCTAATTATATTTGAAAGTTCAAAACGTTTAAGTAATAGAAAATATCATGTCGTATCACGTTTTAAGTTTTTGAAATAATATATATATATATATATATATATATATATATATACATGTAATTTATAATACAAGCTTTAATTAGTTCCTTAAAACTTATGGACAATTTATCTTATAAAACGTTTTACTAATAAAGTTCTTTAAAAAATTGTTTTTGTACGTTTGAAACAATATTAAATAAATATGAAAACTTTATTTTCCAAACAAAGTATTTTTAAGAATCATTTTACTAAAAAGTTATATTAGTAGAGGTTGTTATATCATAAAACATTTTAGAGAATAAAATTAAATATACTTTTCATAGGTCTCATGTTATTAACGTTTGTTGGTGCAATGTGGTATAAAGTCTAAAGGTTAGATAAACATATAAAATCATTTTAATGTAAAACGTTAATTTACTTAACTTGTCGATATCCATCTTCTAAGTTATCTATATTCTACAATTTTACTTCCACGTTAAATAATATACAAGTTTAATAGTTTATCTTATCAAAAGTCACGAGACAATTATTGTAAAGCATAAATTAAAAATCAAACGGAAATCTCCACTAACCCTTGACTAGTTCCCGTTAATTGACACTTTTGTTCTTTCTAATAAATCACTTTATCAATTATTCCGAATACCGTTAAAAAGAAAGGTTTTCTAAATCAAAGTGGACCTCTCAACAGAGACTCGCAATCTTACAATGTATCTGATAAATTAATCATTTGATATTATCTTCTAATTCCATCGATAAACATATTGAAACAAATACGTTCATATAAAGTATTATACGTCTAATACTTTTCTAACGTTTTCAAGTTATAATATGTACACATATACATATATAATCATATTCGTTCATATAATGGTTCCTGAATCATTGGAATTTGGTCGAGGTTAAATGAGTATATGAACACAATTTAAAATTCTTGAGATTCAACTTACAAACTTTGCTTATCGTGTCAGGAATATATAAAGATTAAAGTTTAAATTTGGTCGGAAATTTCTGGGTTATCACAGTACCTACCCGTTATAGAAATTTCGTCCCGAAATTTGATTGAGATGGTCATGGCTGACAATAAGTATGTTTTCATGACGCATATAAGCTGAAGATTAGGGTTTTATCATCATTGAGTAATATGGATAAAATCATTTAATTTTGTGAAGAGTACGAGTGAAGCTATTACCAAAAGAGTGAAATGAGAAAGGTAAAGTTTCGTCATATCGTTTGACGTAGACAGGTTGATTTCTGAAGTTCAAGAGATATGGAGAAGATCTTAGTAATAAGATTTGATTAAGGAAATTTAGGATTCGTTTTAAATGCGATCATCCATTTTGATTGTTCTGTCAGTTATTTTACTATAAATCCACTCCCTTCATTTTCTTACAACTCACACCTTCTCTTCTTTCTCCCTCAGCTCATACTTTAAAGTATTTGTCAATATGCTCCATCCAGTTCTGATTCTTGATATACTCCTTACGTTCATATCTGTCTTTCTTCTTTTTCATCTGCCGCCGGAAGAATCTATTTACTTTTACTATACCCTTGGGTTTATAGTGTTTTTAGTTCTCCTGTGTCTTTATATTGCTATTTGCATCGATATATATGGTTTGTAATTTCTACATTGTTGTTGGGTTTTATATCTTCCCTTATACTTCGATGTCCCTGCTTCTGTCTTCTATAATCATTGTCATCCCCAGTTAATGCTTTCTTTTATTTGCTGCGATTTATACCCCAATTTTTGTTTCGAAGCTTTGTCCTTTGGTTTCTTCTTCTTGTGATTAAGCACCGCTTGTAATGGTACTGAATTCGCAGATATGAATTTCGAAATGAACATTGTTAATATTCTAGGAAGGAAATTGTAATGGCACAATCTTGACTTGTCAAATTACCAGAATACCTCGGAAAAGGCCGAATCATCAAGAAATATTTTCTTGATATTTTAGAGGTTAAATAGAATACAAGAGTCGTATAACATGGCACATGATGATGTTATGATCTGTGAATCATCACGTTCCATTTAGAAACTCAGCATGAATTACCGTAAAATAATCACGTTGATCAAGTGTCATTATATTATACTAACTCATGCTTCAGCTCCCAACACTACTTCAAAAAAAAAAATATTCCTATTTTAAAATCGAATGTTTCAGAATTTAGAAACTAAAATAGTTTCTTTTATGATGTAATACAGATAGCACGAAGAGGTAAATGATTTCAGATAAGAATAATTAAGAAAATGTCTTCAGAAATATGGAGGATATTTATAATGAAAGATACGATGATATCTTAGAATTTCTAATATCAGAGGATGATGAAGAATATTATCCGCAGGGGTTTAGAGTCAGGAGCAAGGTATTCGTTAATGACTTCAGCAGGTACTGAATCATTTGGATCCTTTGAAGTCAGGTTCAGTCTTTGTGATTTGTCCACAGCCTCCTTCATACTTTTCTCAATCCGTTTTCCAGTTTCAACTTCTCTTTTTCTGCGCTTTGCTAGTATACTATTCATCATCATCAAACTTTTTACTGTTAAGGTCGTTTTATAGTTTTTGCTGCTTCATCAACATTTCAAGAACTATTCCGCAGTTCAGGGTGTTTTTCAGAAACTTCACATTCAAGTATGTAAGTCCAGGAGATAGACGTTATATGTACACATATAACTGTTGGTGTAGACATGCTGCGAGATTTCAAAATACTGATTGCTGATTCCCGATGATTCGTATATCAATTTTTGTTACAAGATGCGAATGAGTACATAATGGGGTTTTGATAAATATAATGATTCTTCAGAAGGTCAAAGATCAGTAAAGTTGTGAATAAGTTTAATACTAATGTGGTGGAGTATGAAAGGTTCTCCGGTAACAAAAGGGTAATCATATATATCAATATTATGATAATGCTACTCCGAATGAAAAATAGAAGTTATCTTGCTGGAGCTGTGATAAAATTTGCTACTTTGAAAAGGAATTGTAAAGTTATTTTTGCTAATAAATGCCAAAGGATCTGACACAGATATGTGCTGAATTATGTCTTTGGTTTCGAGAGCTTTTTATGTACATAGCTGTGGGTAATATGTGGTTGGATCATTATCTCGATTGCTCATTATTTAAAGTGTCTTCAGAAATTTTCGAAGGGTTTGAACACAGATTGTAATCGTTAGTATACATTTGATGTTCTAACACAGTTTTGAAGTCAAAGTATAGCTTTAAAAGATGTAGGAATCTAAAAGTGATGGTACCGGTTATATCTAGAATTGAATTCTGAGATTTCAAAATCAGAATATGTAATTGGGATTGAATGAGTATTGTTGTTTTGATTGCTATGAAGGAATGTATATTATTGTGAAAGTAGGAAGTATAGTTGATAATTTGCTTAATCAAATTCGAAAAATGTAACATATTAATTGTGAGTATATATATATATATATCTCTCGGGTATTACCTACCCGTTAAAAAACATTTTTCACAATTAATATTTTGTACATAAGAATTTTATTACAATCTTTATAAAAATATATATGTATATATTCTCCTCAGATGTAACATAGATTTTAATGAGTTAATACTAAATTAAACTCATTCAATTTACGGTTGGAACTAGAATTGAATAATCTCTTGAAGGCTTTAGAGATTACATAAGTGTTTCTTCAATAATATTGAAATTATGAATCAATACTTTGTTATTTGTTGAAGCGTGATGTTGGTTTTTGTTAAATTCTTGTGAACTTCGCAAAGTACGAATGATGGTATCTGAAAAGTTTCGGTTACATTGATGATGAAGGTGTAAAATCAAATATATCCTTGATTTATTAGGAATTGGAATTTGTTGAATTGAGACAGAGATTGTAGTTAACGATGGTTAAGTCGCGGGCGAAGGACGTACATTATTGCATATTTTTAATATGAATTAACCGAGTAGTTAAGATTCACACACAATAGCTTAGCACGGAAAGATTTATTTTTATTTCAAAATATATATATATATATAAAATATACATATAATTTCTTCAGAGGAAATGAGTTAATTCTTCATAACTCGTTGATACAATATACGCATTATTGATTCGTAATGATATCAACAGTGATTCTTGAGCTGACGGGGTTTGTAATGTTATAGGTGTTGTTGATTCTGATGTTGACTGTACTGACGATGCTGGTGACGCTGACGTGTAACAACCCTGATTTTTCTGTTACTTTCGTTAACCTTCCGTTAGTTTATTTAACGGCAATTATTTAACTTTTATGTGTTTACGTGTATTAAATTCGTACTTGACCTTTGGAGGGTTTCAATAATTAATATGGGTTGATATTAATTCAAATAAATATTTCGGATAATGAAATACGATAAAAACGAAACGATTTTGATAATAGATTTTTGAGCAACGAAACGCTTGGGTTTATTTTAATAATTAATTTAATTAATTATTAACTTTTTAAAATATTTAATTTATTGGGTTTTTAATAAATTAAGCGATTGGTTGCGTTTAACGATCGGGTTAGCGTTCCGGGCCTTCGGTACGACTAAACGACACTTAAAACGGACCACGATTACATGGGATTACAAAACGAGAGCCCGGGAACCCCATGAGGGCCCCATTCGGCCTACCCCTCCCCATACCCCCCTTATGTTTTAATTTTTGACAACTTTAGGGACTTATGTGCAATTTAGGATAGTTAGGGCTTGATATAAATACTTATGTGATAACCTAAAACACTGTAACCCTCACAAACACCCATATACAGTCGACTTTTTTTTGGCTCCTCCCTCCCCTTTGGCCGTTGACATCATCACCACCACCATACCATCAATTTTTGATTTTTAGATTAAACCTTGAACACGAAAGTTGTAATTCCCGATCTCCTCTACGCGTTGGTGTATTTAATTTATCGATCAAAGGTATAATTGCATGAACCCTAAATCTTGAAAATCTGATTTTCATGTGAGTTTCATAGTTATGTTGTCATTTGCTCAAGTCTATACGCGTACGTGTTAATTGTAATCGTTATTTTGATTGTTTGATGCGCTAGGGTTTGAAAACGAATTTGTATTTGTTTGATCAGAAAAATTAAGTTTTTCAAATGTTAATTATTATGCTATAATCAGATTCCTTGCGAAAAACTATTGAGTTTAGGCTTTGGATTCGCTTGATTTCGTTTCCGTATGATTAAGTTATGTCGATTTGAATTATCGTTGCGTTTTTGTTGCTTGAACAGAAATCTGGTATTGATAGACAATGAATTGGCATGCGAGACTTATACAACTAGAAATATAATTTAAAAACAATCAAGTTAGACTAGGATATCATGTCGTTTGCTTATGTATAGCCCGAGATATGCTAGAATTAGTGTAAATGAAGTTTTATACAGCACTTGCATGAAAATAACCTTGTATGATAAAATTTGTTAACTTCTGTGATTAAAGCTTTGCATATTTGAAAAATAGACAAAAAGTACTTCATCTTTCATGTAGATATCATAGGCTAATTGTGTCTAGATCTTTGGATAATCGTATGCAAATGTGACTAACGAACTGGGAATCGAATCTGTAAATTGAACATGGTTTTGTACTTTGTGAATTTTTTATATTGTTTGAGCATGTATGCTTCTGGAAAATGAAACTTAACATTATATTTGACTTATTGTTAGTTTATGTCAATCTCTGAAACCTTATGCATTGGGCACAATAGAGCCATACTTTATGTGAATTCTGATTTGAGCTGAAAACTGAATGATCAAATTGCACGAATAAACTGTACATATTGGCTAAACAAAAGTTGCTAGATTTTTGATATGTGTTACTTTGATTTGTCCTTGAACTATGGTCACTGGTCTTGTATCAATTTCATGTTCCTAACTCCGGTTATAGCCAAAATGAAATCAGTGCACGGTCAGAAACTGACTTGGCAAACCCCAAATGTATCCTTTCTGATTCCTGACTTTTAATTGTCGTATGAGTCCCTGGACAGACTTTTTGGAATCAATTTTAAGTCTAATTATGATCTGAAGTTTTTCATATTTACTTGAATTTTGTACTATGAGATAATGTGCTAAGTATGCTACGTGTTCATAAACTTTGTACATAACGATAAACTAAAATTGTGAAAATGATCATTCATGACCTGAAACGTATTATTTGACTTAGGTTTGACATGTTGACCAATATTTGACATGAACCTACTGATGTTGACTTTATTTGACTACTTTGACCAAGTTTGACTTTCGGTTTGACTTCGGTTGACTTTGTTTGACTTGCATGATATAGTTGACTTTTACTTTGAAACGCGTCGAGTCGAGCAATAAGACAACGTACACTATGAAACCACACTTATTTAAGATACATATATTGACCAACCTACATACGTATACTTAGGTTACATACTCGGGTCTAAACCGTACAAGTCATTTGTCTTTCATTCCGAGCTTATTCAAAGGTGAGTCTACAGTCCCGCTTTTTACATGTTTTCATGGATGAGAATACACGCTGTTACATTTACATTTTCAATTACTTTTATATTGACATGAGTACTACACATATGCATAATGAGTTTGTTCAAAAAGCCTCTAGCTTGAATACTTTTAATACCATCGGTGTAAGCACAATTTAGATGGACGGATCCGTTAGGTTGACAACCTCACCTGCTATAAAAATAGTGGTGCATTTACTTTGAACATTAAATACATTTGAACAAGTGTATAACATTTTACGAGGTAAGGTCGGGTGTAGTGGTTTCTATACTCGGGTTAATGCTAGTATTCAGGTGCTCGGTTTATGCAAGCGATAGAATCTCGTGGTCAAGGAAACTAAACAATTTTTCTGATAACTGTTTTTCAGATATTGTTACATTATTTTAAACCTGTAGATTCACCAACATTATTTGTTGACCTATTTTTGCGTGTTGTTATTCTCAAGTCCTTAAGAGGTATGCTTCCGCTGTGTTTGCTGCATGTCTGGCCGTGGAGTCAGCATTTGATTTTAAAGAACATTATTTACTTTCGCATTTAAAACTTTTATACTGTTTAAATACTGTTGGCTTGTGGTTACGATCACAACAGTGTTTCTATTATGGGATTTTTGACTTTGGTTTTTGAAAGTTATTATTTTAAATAAAATTAAATGCGATTGCTTTAAACGTCTCATATAGAGGGCGTAACTGTTAACTGTGGGACCGGAATTAACACGCCGTCAGATGGTATTTTGGCGGGGTGTTATATGACGGTACTGTTGATGCTGTTGGTAAAACAAGTTTAGCTTGTTAATCACACACTATTTTTGTCAGAGTTTCTACTCTTCCTTCTATCATTTTGGTTCGCTTAACTGATTTATGGTTAAGACTAGATTAGATAATCTCTAAGACTTTAGAGATTACATAATCGCCGCGAAATGTTTCTCAAATGAAGTTATGAGTTAATACTTCGTCAGTTATTGTTGTTGTTACTCCTTGGTATCTATGGTGCGTATGACGTTGATGCTCGTAGGACAGATTGTGAAGTTGAGGTTTACGACGCGGTTGTGGTTGGAGGTGGTAATGGTACTGTTGGCGTTGATGATGGTGGTACTGGTTATGCTGCTGGTGCTGCTGCTGGTGTTTGTAACCTTTGCACCATATTCTCCAAAGCCACTACCCGAGCGCGAAGCTCGTTGACATCTTTTATTACACAGGGGTGATTGTCGGTTCGGACGAGCGGATAAATAAAATCTAAAATTTGATGTAATATATAATCGTGACGAGATACTCTGGAAATGAGAGAGAAAATGGTGTTTCGGACAGGTTTGCCGGTAAGTGCTTCAGGTTCTTCGTCAAGAGGGCAATGTGGTGGATGGAAGTGATCACCTTCTTCTTGTCTCCAATGATTGAGGAGGCTATGAACCCATCCCCAATTCATCCAGAATAGGTGATGACTGATTGGTTGATCCATCCCAGTCACACTGCTTTCAGAGCTCGAGTGAGATTCCATTTCGGAATCCGAGTGACTTGAACTGATGACAAATTCCATTTCGTACGATTGGATAAAGGATTTTTCGATATAAAATGATTTTTCGGCTATTGGATGGTATTCTATTTACATAGAATATCTATATATATAGATCAAAATATTTCGTAGATTACGGAGGAATTTGCGGGATATGTCAGGCAAAGTTTAAAGTAACAGATACGATAAGATATGATTTAGCAGATACGCTAAGATATGAATTTTGTCTATACACTGCTCATGCAATTAATGTAGCATGACGTGTCTAGACTAATAATGATAAGCAGGTAATTTCCTAAGTATGATAAGCAGGTGATTTCCGACTAGAAATGATAAGTAAAACTTTTGACATGCAGACACGGTCGAAATCCAGACTTACTAATGCATCCTAACGACTTATCAGTTAGACACACTAATGCAGACCTGGTTCGCTAAGAACCTGTCTCTGATACCAACTGAAGGGACCCGTTCATATACATTATAAACGATTCTCAATAGTTGATTACATCACGAGGTATTTGACCTCTATATGATATATTTTTCAGACATTGCATTCGTTTTTAAAAGATAAACTCTCTTTACATTGAAAATTAACAGGCATGCATACCATCTCATAATGTCCAACTATAAATGACCTAATCTGTCATTTACTTAATAATAATCTCTACTGAACTCAACGACTTGAATGCAACGTCTTTTGAAATATGCCATGAATGACTCCAAGTAATATCTTTAAAATGAGCAAATGCACAGCGGAAGATTTCTTTAACACCTGAGAATAAACATGCTTTAAAGTGTCAACCAAAAGGTTGGTGAGTTCATTAGTTTATCATAAACGATCATTTTCATCATTTTAATAGACCACAAGAATTTCATTTCCAGTTCTCATAATATACGTCCCATGCATAGAGACAAAAATCATTCATATGGTGAACACCTGGTAACCGACATTAACAAGATGCATATAGAATATCCCCATCATTCCGGGACACCCATCGGACATGATAAAATCGAAGTACTAAAGCATTCCAAATTCCAGAATGGGGCTTGTTGGGCCCGATAGATCTATCTTTAGGATTCGCGTCAAATTGGGGGTCTGTTTCCAAATCTTAGGCTATCAAGCTAAAAGGGGCATATTCGGCTACGATCATTCACCCATATAATGTAGTTTCGTAAAACATTTATAAAATTTGCGCATGTATTCTCAACCCAAAAATATAAAGGGTAAAAAGGCAAATGAAACTCACCATACTGTATTTCGTAGTAAAAATACATATAACATCATTGAACAAGTGCAAGGTTGGCCTCGGATTCACTAACCTATATTAATTATATATATATATATATATGTATATATATATATATATATATATATATATATATATATATATATATATATATATATATATATATATATATATATATATATATATATATATATATGTTGGTCAAAATTTGTCTAACAATTTAGGTTAGGTCATAGTGTATCACAAGCCTAATGCTCGAGACTAATATGCAAAAGTCCACAAACTTCAACTTGACCCAAAATGACTTCTAAAATCTATACAGTTCACTCAATACCATAAAAATATAGTGGTATTTATTATTAATGTAATTGTATCACATATTTATTTGATAAAATAACATTGATGATAATAATAATGAGTAAAAGTTGTATTATTTTGTAATAATAATAAAAATTATTATTATTCTACTAATAATAATAATAATAATAATAATAATAATAATAACAATATTTATTTACTAATGATGATATTAATTATAATAAAGTGATAATTCTAATCATGATAATTTTAATAATAACGATACTTTTTAATATTAACTATAATAATAATAATTCTATTTAAAATGATAAAAATAATGATATTTTATAATAACAATGACATTTCTATTAAAATAATATTTTTTATTAAAATGATAGTTTTAATACTAACAATACTTTTAATAATAATAGTAATGATAAAAATAAATAAGAACGATAATTTTATTTAAATCAATATCTTATAATATTTTAATTTCATCATAATACTTATACTCATTATTTCCTAATCGTTTCGTTTAATAATAATAGTAATGATAAAAATAAATAAGAACGATAATTTTATTTAAATCAATATCTTATAATATTTTAATTTCATCATAATACTTATACTCATTATTTCCTAATCGTTTCGTTTAATAGTAATCAAAAGAATTAGGTTTTACTAATATTAGTTTTAATTACAATAATACTAATAATAATAATTACTATGATATTATTAATAATACTAATAACTATTTTAATGATACTAATAATAATAACAACAATAACAATAGCCATTTTAAATAATGATATATATATTAATAATGATAATAATAATAATGATAATAATAATAATTAGATAATAATAAGAATACTAATTATAACTTTAACGATAATAACGATAGTAATAATAATAACAATAACAATTTTTTTAATGATAAATCCTTTTATTGAAAAAGATAATAATAGTAATATTAATAATAAGATAAAACTAGAACGACGATAATAACGACGATAATAATAATCATTTTTAATAATAATACCAAAAATTCGATTGACTATAACTTCAAATCTGTTCATCGAAACCATTCGATATCTAAAGGAAAATTTCTTAATTTTTCGCTAGCTTTCCAACGACATGCATATCTTATACCTTATCTCAGCCGCATATATAACTAATTCAGGATTCAACATATCCTATCTAATGGCAATATTAAAAGTACAAGCATGCATAATCCTATATACTCGAGCACTAGTCAGGGATACACTATTAGTATGTAAAAGCTAAGTTATGAGTGCTCACGTATCAATATTCAGATTCAATATTGCAGGAAAGTTACGCAGATGCAACGGAGATGATAAACACTAGATTGACTTCACGAGCATACCCATGAACCATACCCATCACCTCCATAGCTATAACCCATAATTTCCTTAGCCCTATCCTACTCATAAAATCCATTTTGAAAACCCGTTTTAGATCATTCGAGCAGCACTCCGTCGTAGTATTTTATGTAAATACTAATATTATTACTAGTTTAATATCATAAAATAAATAATAATTTTTGATAATAATATTAGTAAATAATAAAATAAATAAATAAATAAAGTAAATAATACGGAGTAATATATAGAGATAGGTAGATGAAAATGAATCACATATCAGAGAACGCTCGAACTTATAGGATTTGGCCACCAAAACCACCCCATGCGATTGCATGGGGTTTGTGTGGTACAGCCATGCGATCGCATGGGTGCCACATCCAGCTCACATTCGATCAAAAGTCTTGCTGACACTCTTATCAAATTATATAATATATATATATATATATATATATATATATATATATATATATATATATATATATATATATATATATATATATATATAATCTAGGTAATTATTTATATAATATATTATATTTATGAGTATGGTAAAAATGTAATTTTCGTTCCACTGACTCGTTCATTGTCACTCGACTCATGTTCCGCTTTCGGTTTTTCGAACGCATAATCGTACGCTTAGATAACTAACACTTTTCGTTACGCGACGTGTACCTTTTACAAAGATTAGACTGTAACGTCGGTGAATCATATTATAATAAATGTAATTTATATATTTAAGCGTTGTGGTCATTTGCTTCTATAATTCAGGGGCTCGCTGTTTATTAAAATACTTTTAATAATATCGAAACATTTTAAATTAAGCATCAACGCGTTTGTAAAATATATATATATTCTTACTTCAAAATATAATTTTATATATCTTTTATATAATTGAAATTTCTATCTAATTATATTTTAAAGTTCAAAACGTTTAAGTAATAGAAAATATCATGTCGTATCACGTTTTAAGTTTTTGAAACAATATATATATATATATATATATATATATATATATATATATATATATATATATATATATATATATATATATATATATATATATATATATATATATATAATTTATAATACAAGCTTTAATTAGTTCCTTAAAACTTATGAAAATTTTATCTTATAAAACGTTTCACTATAAAGTTCTTTAAAAAATTGTTTTTGTACATTTGAAACAATATTAAATAAATATGAAAACTTTATTTTCCAAACTAAGTATTTTTAAGAATCATTTTACTAAAAAGTTATATTAGTAGAGGTTGTTATATCGTAAAACATTTTAGAGAATAAAATTAAATATACTTTTCATAGGTCTCATGTTCTTAACGTTTGTTGGTGCAACGTGGTATAAAGTCGAAAGGTTAGATAAACATATAAAATTATTTTAATGTAAAACGTTAATTTACTTAACTTGTCAATATCCATCTTCTAAGTTATCTATATTCTACAATTTTACTTCCACGTTACATAATATACAAGTTTAATAGTTTATCTTATCAAAAGTCACGAGACAATTATTGTAAAGCATAAATTGAAGATCAAACGGGAATCTCCACTAACCCTTGACTAGTTCCCGTTAATTGACACTTTTGTTCTTTCTAATAAATCACTTTACCAATTATTTCGAATACCGTTAAAAAGAAAGGTTTTCTAAATCAAAGTGGACCTCTCAACAGAGACTCGCAATCTTACAATGTATCTGATAAATTAATCATTTGATATTATCTTCTAATTCCGTCAATAAACATATTGAAACAAATACGTTCATATAAAGTATTATACGTCTAATACTTTGCTAATGTTTTCAAGTTATAATATATACACATATACATATATAATCATATTTGTTCATATAATGGTTCATGAATCATTGGAATTTGGTCGAGGTTAAATGAGTATGAACACAGTTTAAAATTCTTGAGATTCAACTTACAAACTTTGCTTATCGCATCGGGAATATATATAGATTAAAGTTTAAATTTGGTCAGAAATTTCTGGGTTATCACAGGAGGTATGCCAAAAGATGCACCTGCTGCTCCTTATACTGGTTTGACACTAGGCATGCTCGAGTATCTTGTTGCTCGGGGTGGAGCTAACCAATCGACTGCCTCTGGTTCTGCACCAGCTGAGGGGGAGGGTCCTCAGCGTAAGCCAGCTACGCGTAGGAAGCAGCCAGATACCTCAACTAGAACAGCCACTGTCTCACATACTGGTAAAGCAGTAGTTGTATTAGAATCTAGTGCTCTCTAATAATAAAAAACAGCCCTAGTCTTATATACTGACTACCCAATTCTAGTATTGGAATCCGTTGCTTATCTATTTCTTGGTAACAGGCAAATCCAAATGTGCAAAGGCTGGCTCCATGCAAACCACAGGTGAGATTGCACCAGTCTCAACTACTGCTCCTGCAAAGGATGTGGCTATGGAACCTGGTGCGTTTCTAGACCATACAGCAGAAAATTCTAACTTAATTGAAAACATTTTAACTGCTGACTTGAAAAATGAAAGTGGAGTTAAAGGTATAACCTTGGCTCCCAAGCTGACTGGTTTTAAAACTAGTGTTAAGAAGAGTAGCAACCCATACTCTTCTAGCCAGACACTTCCACATTTTTCTAAATAGAACTTAATGTTATATCCTCTGCTGACAGTACAACTAGCAGAGCACATAACTGACCCCCAAAGCAAACTTGAGTTGGGTCCTCATCGTGTTGAACCAACTCAGGATACTGTACAGCCAATATGTTACTTGGATCATGATAAGCGTCTCACTCCTACATCATTACCAGCCAGAACTCTTACACTATCTGGGTCAACATGTGTTGCCAATGAGTCAGCAGAGTCACAGCTGTACTTATAGACACCTAACTCTGTCTCAATCAAAGGGCTGACTAAATCACCAGTCTGTCCCCAGAGACCAACAATAGATGCAATTGTTGAGTTAAATTTATTTGGTTCTACAGTTGTTAACATAAAATGTTGTTTTATTTCAGTTCTTAGCAGGGTAGATGAACAGGCAGAGGGGGAGCAAGAAAAGGATGTTAATGTTTCTACTAATGAGCTCTCTGCTTCTGCTACTGGTGTTGGTGCTACTGATTTGCCAACTGGTAGTGCTGACATTAGTACTATTTCCTCTACTGCTGCTGGCTCTACTGGAGACAATGTGGTTACTGGTTCCACTGATCTTAATGTTAATGAGGAGGTAGCTACTGCTGATATATCTGCTACTCCTCTTACTGTCTCTGGTATTGCTACATCAACCACTGATTCTGAAGTGGTTGATGAGATGATAATGGAACCTCCTCCGGTACTTGCAAAGGTTATTGATAACATTGTTAAGGAGGTTCTTGATATTGATGATGCTGCCACTACCACTATTACTACAACTGCTGTTACTACTGAAGTGGTTACTAGTAGTAGCTTGCATGTTGATGATGATTCCTGGCCTTCGTTTCTTCAGGATGTTGGCTATGTTTCCAAAGAGCCAAAGGTGGATACTGCTGCTACTAGTGTTATTCCGGATGTTTCTGATCTTCAATCGAGAGAATTTATTACTGTGGATTCCACTGGTAATCTACAAGTTTCTGATTCAACACCGGATATTTTCTTTAAAGGTACTGCAGATGCTGCTTCTTCACCTACTGTACAGTCACCTACTGCCACTACTGGTTCTGCGGAACCCATTATGGATGCTGGTACCTCTGCTACTGCCACTACTGATTCATCTCAGGCTAATGCTTCTGCTGAGCAGCAGCCATATGTGTGCCAAGTACCAGATCCTGATGAAGTTGTACCTAACTTCATATATAGGGGAGCATCCATCACTCCCAGAGTTGCCTTGCTGGTGGATCAGCTGACTATTGATCTCCAAAGTGCTCTGGTGTCAGCAAGTAAACTACCTAGGGAAGAGCTGACTGAAATGTTGTCTCAGCTTGATCAACCATCAAGAGAAGAGGTATATGAGAGGCTGGCTACTTTAGAACAGATCAACGAGCAGCCATACTATCACTATTTTGGTATGGCTCCAGCTGCTTCCCCATGGCCTGGTACATGGAGGCCTCCCAAGTTCATCAGAGATCCCACTACTGGTAAGTTTATCATGCAACAACTTCCTGATTCGCCAGTACCTTCTGATTCATCAGCTTCTTCCTCATCATCTTCTTCATCTAATGGTGATGCTGATAAAGGTACTGGTAAGGAAGAGCCAGTCGTTCATGATAATGTGACTGGCTCCAAAGATAAACCAGTTGATCTCACTGATGATGCTGATAATGATGCTGACAAGGAAACCAGTGGTTCTAAACCTTCGGGTGAAGGTAAAAATGGTGGCGATCATGGTGACGAGTCAGATTCTGACCTTCCACCTCCAACACCCCACGAAGGTACTCCTGTGTTCGCTACTAGTGATCGCCCCTCGACCAGCTATACTAAGTTTAATGCTGATGAGGTGGCTGCCATCTCCACCTTGGCTGTCTATAAGACATTAGCTGAAGTCACACCGGATCTACAGAACACCATTCGATCTGCTATTGTTGATAGAGTGTCTGAAGCAGTATGCACAGCTGGGGAGGTTACCACTTCTTCTATTGAGAACAAGCTCAAACAAGTGTGTGCCTTTGCAGATCTAGTTGTGGATGCCATTGTCAAACCACATGAAGAGGAGGAGGATTTAAAGAAGCGAATCATCTCTCATAATGAGTATACTGAGGACATTGCCCATCTTCAAGCTCATTTGGATGCTACTAATCACAGAATTCTTTTCCTTGATGACGAAAACAGGGTGTTAGAAGAGAGATTGGATTCGCAGGAACAACAAATGGCTACTATGATTCCTGCCTCAGCTTATGTTCAAATGGTGGAGGTAATGCAACGCATGGCTGATCTTCAAGCTGGTGTTAGGGCTGATGTCCAAAACATGGCCATGGGTGTTGCTCGAAATGAAGTTCGTACTTCCAATCTCTGCCTAAGACAATATGGCGTAGATCCTGTGCCCATCTTTCTCCTGCTGATGCTGATTGGAACAATTTTGCTTTCTCTGTTCCTCAGTCAGATAGTGACCTTGATGCACAGGTCTCCCCTGCTCACCCTTCTGCCCCTGCTGATGACAAAAAGGGGGAGAAGAAGTCTAAGAAAAAGTCTAAAAAGAGAAAACAATCTGAGGGGGAGCATGGGCATGAAAAGGCTCCTAAACAGTAAAGGAGAGATGGTGATGATGGTACTGGAACTAAGCCCAACAACGCTCATACTGAAGCTGGTGTACAGGTAGCTGGTGAATCTCAACTCAGTGTGTCTGCCACATCAGTGGATGATATTGGTTCTGGCAGTAAGCCCAGTGACGTTTCAGAATTGGCTGTTGCTGAATCTTTTGCTGTCTCTCAAACCAATGAATGTAAATTGAAAAGAAAAATGGAGAGACATCAGAAGAGACAGCAGGAATTAGATGCTGCTTTCAACGCTAAGTTTGGGGCCTATGCTGCTCTAAAAAGACTTAAAATGGAGTGTAGGCGAACCCTCACTCCTGATAAGTGTGAAATTGATGATGATCTGATCAGCATTGAAGAATATAAAAGGGCTACACTGAAAAGAAATGCTAAGTTCATGATCAAGTATGATAAAAAGAAAGCCAAGCTGTATGCTGAGCGAGCAGATAGAATAAAGAAGATGACTCCTGAAGAGATGAAAGATTACTTAGCTTCTACTAGGTCAGGAGGAGTTAGAGCTGATGTATTTATGAAATGGCTGGATGCAATGTTAGAAACCAGCTCATCTTCTCGACCAATATCATCTACTCATCCAGCTACACAACAACAGCCAGCTGATGTTGATATTCAGGGGGAGCATCTTGCTATTGTTCCCTATCTACTACCACAAGAACCAGTATCAACACAAGAACCATCAGCTGAACCCATGCCAATTGACAAACAAAGGGTGAAATCTGCTCCTAGGGACAACCAGCCCCTAAGGAAAGGACCCCTATTTGAGGCAGCTGATGAAGATACTGAGGCAGTTGTGCCAGCTGATACTAATCAGACAGCTAGTACTGAAGACACAGCAAGGAGTGCTGTGAATGAAGACCCAGCCAGTAGTGTGTTGTTGGGTGAAACAAGTGTTGAAGACTCAGCAAAGGTGGATGTGCTGGGTGATAATCAAGATGATTATACGGTTAATCCTGCTGACTTTATAGTCTAGGGTAGTGGAGATCACTTATTTGTTCAATCACCTATCTCTCCCCGGACCCTCACTTATTTTAACAGAACACAGGATAATCGTGTTAATCAGTTTCCAGTGAGTTCATCTGGCATAGGTGAATCAATCATGTATCCACCATCTTCCCAAAAACGTCATGGTAAACACAGAACTTGGGAAGATGATTCAGTTGCCCGTGATGATCCAGACTTATTTAAAATGAATCCAGATGAAAGAGATGCTTACAGGCTGGAGATCACTGTACTAGAATTACTTGAGCAAAGACAAGTTGCTATTAATGAAAGGTTACGCCAAGTTAGATTGCTGCATCATCCTCTTGATCAGCCACTCTACATCACTGCCTTGACTTATGGCATTGAAATTGGTGTATACTTAAACAACAGTGGTCAAAGGCTCTCTACTGATGAGGAGAAAGCTCAATTTCAAGAGGCTCGCCAGCTGGGTATGGATCTAAGGGAGTATCGTGCTGCCCTTAGAACTGAAGAGGGTAAAAAGATGATTGAAACAGCAATGTCCCTGAAAATTACTGCCGATGATCATTTGTTGGGCTTACAAGCTGAAATTCAAAGAAGGGAGGCTGCTGATGCTGAACTCGCTGAGAGGGTAAGGCTTCAGGAGATAGAAGACAAATTGGCTACTGATAGAAAGCTAGAGGCTGAGTCCCTCAAATTAGCTAAAGTCAATGTCAAGGAACAGGATAAGGCCCTTGATGAATTAGAAGCTGCTGAGAAAGCACCTGCTGTTGCTCCTATGGAAACTGCCCGAACCATAGAACTATCTGACCATTATTATAGGAGCAAGTATGGTGATGTGATGAACAGAAGATCAAATCCCAGCAAGATCATCAAGGTGCACAGAGGCTCAAAAAGAGCTTTCAATATCAGCAGGGAGAATAATGTTCAAGAAAGGATAAATTATGATGAGTTGCGATCTTTAGGATTCAGTGAATGGATGGAGATATTGGAGTATTTCATTGGTAAATCTAAAAGTGGTATTAAAAAGTCATTGAAGCCAGAACTCCAAGATCTCTTCAACAAAGCTACAAAATTTGGGAATGCACTAGTAGTAAACGTAGAAGAGGTACTTTCTCAAAAACCTAAAGGGAAGAAATCTACTGGTGAAGGCCCACAAAGAAGAGATCGCATCATTCTACCTCCTCATATTCCTGTATTTGATCCTGTTGATATACCTATTTTGTTTCCTAAAGCCTGGAGAATCAAACAAGATGAGCTATCTGAAGAGGAATTAGATAAAGATAAAGATAGATAGCCCTCTAGTGCTTAAATTGTATCTTTTGTTTATTTCATTTTTCATTATGATGTTCTTGTAATTACTGTATATACTCTGTTGTAATGAAAGTGAAATGAGTTTATCTTCAAAATCATATCAAATTATAAGATATGAATAACTCAGCAAAAGATCCTAAAAACAAACTTAAAAAGGGACAAATTTACTGCCTATTTTTCATTAGGTCCATCGGTGCTAGCTTTAGTGTTTTCTCTATATGTCATAGGTTTTGTCATCATCAAATAGGGGGAGATTGTTGAGTCCCCAATATAATTAAGGATTTAATTATGACAAAACTGTAATTTATTTGCACTAAAATGTTATGTGCAGTCAGCACAAGTTTGTTTATGTATAGACAGCAGATATTGCTGGGTCAAGTGTTTAGTTTGCTGTTCAGTCTATCAGCACAAGGTAGACAGTGTTCTTCAATCAGCACATGATGTGTACTCAGTAATTCTAGAATATCAAGTGACTCAGCAATGAAGAACCAACACAGCTGGAATGCAGCTTACTACACAAGACAACTATGCTCCATTATAAGCATAGTAGTTTTCCCGAGTGGTCTACATCAATGGTACTATTCAACAGAAGTCAAAGACAAAGTTGAACAGAAAAGGACACGCGTCGACGGCTGACAAGTGACCTTACAAGAGCACGTGGGAATGCAGAAGTTTAACGCATGTGCAGACATGGGTTATACTTTGTCAACACCTAGGGAACATAACATTCTATTTTTTTAATCAAATAGTGGTGCCAAACCGAATTGGGGTGTTCCTGCAAATAGCTACCAAAGAGGAAAGAGGAGAGCATGCTCTCTGATGCAGTTGTCCCCACAAGTACAAACATCCTATATACCAGTGGACAATAGAACCATTACACGGTTAATAGGACTACTATAAATTGTTGTATCCACTATTATAACAACTAGTGGTGTGGGTTTATTTTTTCTAGAGTCAAAAACGTGTAATAGCTTTTAGTTTACCTCTTAGCTATAATCTAGGTAATCTGTATCAACCAACTATCATTCCACCAAGGATAGTTGTGATTCTTTGTGATTCAATCAATAAAGAATAATTGTTGAAAATTACCTGTGACTCTATTTAATCTTCATGTTTGAATACTAATCGTGTTTAACTGTTAAGTTAATTAAAAGAAATTATATTCACCCCCCCCTCTACAATACTCCTGTTGTTATTAAGGGACCAACAGTTCCAAAGAGAAGTGATTTCTCTTTTTCTATAAGAAAGTTTGAAGGTTCAAGACATTCAAAATTTTCAAGCAAGAAGAACAAGAAGGGTTCCGAGAGCGTTAATAGTGTGAAGAAGGGTGGTTTTAAAGAATTTAACCCTCGATGTTATAATTGTGGGCAATACAGACATCTATCCCGTGATTGCACGAACCCGGCGATAACCAAAATCACTTGCTTTAATTGTAATAAAGAAGGACACCGGAATTCAGAGTGTCCTGATTTGCGTACCGATCAAGTTAAAAGGCTAGAGAAGGTGGCGGGAACGGTGAGGAGACGAAATTATTTGATGCCCAATGAGGAGGCCAAACAATCCAACGAAGTTGTCTCAGGTACTTTCATGGTTAACTCTAATCCGGCAAGAATCCTATTTGATAGCGGTGCAAACTTGTCGTTTGTGTCTCCGTGTTTTGTATCTAAGCTTGATAAACCGCTAGCTAAGTTAAGTCATCCGGTAGAAGTTAAAATAGCGGATGGTAAGACGGTGCTAGGGGTTGACGTTTGTAATGATTGTGATATTGTGTTTGGCACTGAAACGTTTAAAATTGTTCTTATCCCGATGACGTTGGGTGAATTCGATATTGTCGTTGGTATGGATTGGCTCGATCATTATAGAGCCGATATTGCATGCCATGAAAAATCTATTCGTGTGAAGACCCTAAGTGGGGGAGAGTTAATTATTCATGGCGAGCGACGGAGAAGACTTGTGCCATTATGGACTATTGCATGGGCACGTCGTTTTCTTAGTAGTGGTGGTATGGCTTTTCTTGCCCACGTAGTTGATACTCGCGAAGAGCCACCGTCCATTCGTGAAATTTCGGTGGTTAGTGAATTTGAAGACATTTTTCCAGACGAATTACCGGGTGTTCCGGCGGAAAGACAAGTTGAATTTCGCATTGAGTTGGTTCCGGGGGCTACTCCCATTGCTAAAACTCCTTATCGTTTAACGCTGACCGAAATGCTTGAATTGCTAAATCAAACCCAAGAGTTACTTGAGAAGGGATTTATTCGACCGAGTACTTCGCCATGGGGTGCTCCGGTTTTATTTGTGAAGAAGAAGGATGGTAGTATGCGGATGTGCATCGATTATCGGGAGTTGAACAAGGTGACGATCAAGAATCGTTATCTGTTGCCTAGGATTGACAATTTGTTTAACCAACTCCAAGGTGCGACGTATTTTTCTAAAATTGACTTACGGTCTGGCTATCACCAAATGTGGGTCCGTGAGGAAGACATTGAGAAAACGGCCTTTCAAACGCGTTATGGGCATTTTGAGTTTGTAGTTATGCCTTTTGGTCTTACGAATGCACCAGCGGCATTCATGGATCTTATGAACCGAGTGTGCCAACCTATGTTGGACAAGTCGGTAATTGTGTTCATTGACGACATACTTGTCTATTCGAAAAGTATGAAAGAACATGAACGACATTTGCGTGAAGTGTTGAAGATGTTGCGTAAGGAGAAGTTGTATGCAAAATTCTCCAAATGCGAATTTTGGCTAAGGGAAGTTCAATTCCTTGGCCATATTTTGAACAAGGAAGGGATTCAAGTGGATCCGGGAAAGATAGAGACGGTGAAGAGTTAGGGACGACCGACTGCGCCTACGGAAATCCGAAGTTTTCTCGGATTGGCCAGTTATTATCGTCAGTTTATTCAAAAATTTTCTAAGATTGCTTCTCCATTGACGAAATTGACGAGAAAGAATGCTAGATTTAATTGGGAAAATGAGCAAGAGATCGCTTTCCAATTGTTAAAGGAGAAATTGTGTCAAGCTCTGGTGTTAGTGTTTCCGGAAGGTGTAGAGGACATGACGGTTTATTGTGATGCGTCTCTAAATGGGCTCAGGTGTGTTCTAATGCAAAGGGGTAAAGTCATCGCTTACGCCTCTCGACAATTAAAGGAGCACGAAACGAGATATCCGACTCATGATCTTGAGTTGGCGGCGGTTGTTCATGTGTTGAAAATTTGGCGCCATTAATTGTACGGTGTCAAGTGTACGATTTATTCGGATCATAAAAGTTTGAAGCATCTTTTTGACCAACGAGATTTGAATTATCGTCAACGTAGATGGATGGATGTGGTGAAAGATTATGATTGTGAAATACATTATCATCCGGGTAAGGCGAATGTTGTCGCGGATGCGTTAAGTCGGAAGAGTCAACATCCGGCGATACGAGTAGGATCGTTACGCATGATTATTATTAACAATTTTCTTGTAAAGCTCGGTGAGATACAAATTGAAGCTTTTGTTAATGATAACACCAAAATTATACATGTTTATTGCTGTTATTTCGATCCAAAGTGGTTCCATTTATATGTAATTGTTGTACATACGTATTGTAATTCATGTATATTTGTAAAAGTCCATTGTGAATGAATAAATGAAGACCAACAGCAAAAACAGAGTTAAAACGAAGATTAAACGCGCAAAACAGCCCGAAACCACTGAAACAGGTCTAAATGCGGCGCATCTCTCTTAGATGCGGCGCATCTATGCACCAAATAATTCCTGACAGTTTCAGATGCGGAGCATGCAGACTTCTGGACCAAAACAGCCCCAGATGCGGCGCATCTAAGATTGATGCGGCGCATCCAAGCCAGATGCGGCGCATCTGACCCCCTACCGACAGTTCTGAGTGCAGAATCGAGCTGGAATCTACTGAACGAAAAGAGATGCGGCGCATCCCAAAGAGATGCGGCGCATCTGGTCACTTTCTGGCCAAAATACCTAACTTTTGAGGCTATTTAATGGAGCCTTTGGTTACTTACTTGAGAGACCTTCACTACTACGTTCTCCCCCAGTTTTAAGACGATTTTCAAGGTCCAAGGAAGGCTGCAAGTTAATCTCCACTCTTTCAACATCAATATTAAGCTAGGATCGTTTATCGCAATTGGTACTATTGTTCTATATCTTTTTAACATGAATTCAACTTGTATTTACTGTTTCATTAGTTCTACTATGATTATGTTAGGCTAAAAGCCTTGTGTGTTTGCTTCAATGTAAGATTTATGGCTTGGGATTGTTCTATACTTTAATGTTATGCTAGTTATACATATGTTTGATTGATTTAATTATCTAGTTCAACCGTAAGAACCATTGTTATGCATGTTTAGATCATTACTTCAATTATATAGATTGCAAACCTATTAATGTGAGTTAACTATGAAAACAATCTATACTTCAATACATCTAGTAATCTAGACGATTAAATACATACACTTAAGTGATTTTGTTATGTGTTTAACTCGGTAATTGAATAAGTTCCAAAGCAACATAGTTATGAAATTACCTCAAGTGATTGTTGTAATTAAGGTTTCACGTGAGTTTAACCGGGTTGAATCTAGTTAGTTAACCAATCTAAATCACCATGTTCTTTCAAGAAATCCATTGTTGTAACTATCTTTATATTCTAGTTCAATTATACGAGTTATGACTTGATTTATGTGAATTTATCAATGGCTATAATTTGTACTTCAACACCTAGTGATCTAGACACCTATATGTGAATATAGGATGGTAATTGGATGATATTTAGGTTTTACAATCATGTAGTTTACTTAGAGTGATCTTAGTAAACTAGGTTTTATGTGAATTTAACCAAGAAAGAATCTTGTTGATTAAACATAGTTCTTAAGTTTATAAATATTGTGAAATTGATATAAACTACTCTATTGTAACTATCGCATAACGGTTTTAATTATAAAAGAACAATCCTTGTCATTTATCAAGCAAAGAAGTAAACACCGCATTCTCATTCTTGTTAATTTTTATTTTTATTTACTGTTTCGTTAAACAAAAACACAACTTCAAATACAAACCTCCTTTTTAGAATAATTAATCGTGGTAAAATCATTTAAAAAAACTTCTCCCTGTGGATCGAACTGGTCAATTTACTTGCTAGTTACTACATGATCGGGTTTTAGTTGCCTGTATTATGTGTTAATTATTAAGCATATTGTCTACATTTTAAAGGTTACGTCTTGACACATCAACTTTTTGGCGCCACTGCCGGGGAGCGGTTTTGTTAAAAGATTTTAATAAACTTTGAATTATTCGATCCTTTTGTAGGAATTCAATTCCTAGAAAAGTTACTTTTTATTGTAAGCTTGTGTTTTTGAAATTGGTTTGTTTGTGGTGTTGTGATTGCAGGATAGGTATTAGTGCATGAATCTACGTTCTTCCAACTCTAATTTAATTCCTTCATATCCTGAACCTGAAAGAGAACTTCACGAACGCTTAAGGGCTCAAGAAGTAGAATCTCTTGCTCAGGGTTTAGAATCACTTTCATTAGATTCTAACTCTGAACCGATTGTTCAACCTATCATCGAGCCAGTCATTAAAGAAGAGGAAGAGATGACTGCTACAAATCAAACGATGGATGCTTTGATGAAGGCAACAAGGACAGGACAAGGCCACGCAATTGTTCAACCTACGATGACTGATGGTTTTGAAATAAAAGGTCAATTTCTCCACATGGTGACTAATACATTCCAATTTGGTGGAGCTCCGAATGAGGATGCTAACGAGCATCTTCGTAAGTTTGTAAGCATATGCAAGCTATTCAAGATCAAGGATGTCACCGATGATGTCGCATGTTTAAAAATCTTTCCATGGTCGTTAAAGGATGATGCAAGAGATTGGTTAGACTCGTTACCAGAAGGTTATATCAAAGATTGGAATGATATGATGGACAAGTTTTTGTCAGAGTTCTTCCCTGCTTCAAAAGCAGCAAAGTTACAAAGTGATATAAATCACTTTAAGCAAAAGCCTAATGAGACCCTTTATGAAGCTTGGACCCGATTCAATAAAATACTTAGAGTATGTCCTCAACACGGGTTGAATACATTCCAAAAGGTCCAAATATTCTATAAAGGAGTCAATGTGGCTACTCGAAAAGATATTGATGTTGCAGCAGGAGGTTCAATCATGAAAAAACACCCGAAGAAGCTCACACAATCATTACCGATATAGCAGCACATTCTCATAATTGGCATCATGAGATGGAGTTCTCTAGATCAACCACGGTTGCTAGTGTTGAAAGCAACGATGAAATCGCTGCTTTAAAAGTTCAATTGGCAAATCAAGGAAGGCAAATTGAGAAGATGACTAAAGAAATGCATGCTATAAAAGTAGGTTGTGAATTATGTCAAGGACCGCACCTTACTAAGGATTGCGATCGAAGTTCAATGGATGAGCAAGCTAATTTCATTGGTTACTCAGGGAATCAAGGTTCTAATGGTTATCAAAGAGAAGGAGCTTCGGGGTCCAACAATTATAATTACCAAGGAAGAAATTCGGGTTATCAAAACAACTTGAAAAATTTTTCATATCAAAATGGACCACCAGGGTTTAACAATAGAAATCAACCATCCTACAATAAAAATCAATTCCCACAATAGCAAAATCAAACTCATGTTAGCCCAGGTTTAGAAGATTTACTTAGGGATTTCATGGTGAAACAAGGAGAAAGTGGAAATCTTGTACAACAATAAATACAAAGTCAACAAACTATGATTCAAACTCTTGAAAGAGAAGTGGGTAGGATTTCACAATTACTAGGGGAGAGGCCACCGGGCACTCTTTCATCGAATACGCAAGTGAATCCTAGTCATGGCATGAACCAACCTAGACCACTGATAATGCTAAAAACGAACATATATTTCATAGCATTATTCCTCAAGAAAGACAAGCTTTTAGTTGCAATTGTTCTATTTACAAGTGATATTCGTTTAAATAATAAAAGGCGAAGACAAAATACAGATTCGACGAATTGAAGACGCAAACGACCAAAAAGCCCAAAAGTACAAAAGACAATCAAAGAGGTTCCAATTATTGATAAGAAACGTCTCGAAATTACAAGAGTACAAGATTCAAAACGCAAAGTACAAAATATAAAATTGTACGCAAGGACGTTCGAAAATCCGGAACCGGGACATGAGTCAACTCTCAACGCTCGACGCAATGGACTAAAAATTACGAGTCAACTATGTACATAAATATAATATAATATATAATTAATTCTTAAAATTAATATATATATTATAATATATTTATAAATCGTCGGCAAGAAAGAAGCCAAAGGAGGGTGAGCTGAATTTTCAAACTCCGCGACTCGCGAAGTTTGAAGGCAAAAATTGCCGCGAGTCGCGGAGCCCCAAATTTAGAAACTGCCTATAAAGCTCGCGCATTCTGATCGTAAAAAAATAACATATATATCCATCCATCTATCTAAACGTATGTATTTATATTTATATTTTAATTTTAATTTTAATTTTAATTTTAATTTTAATCCTAATAATAAGGGTATGTTAGCGAATGTTGTAAGGGTGTAAGTCGAAATTCTGTCCGTGTAACGCTACGCTATTTTTAATCATTGTAAGTTATGTTCAACCTTTTTAATTTAATGTCTCGTAGCTAAGTTATTATTATGCTTATTTAATCCGAAGTAATCATGATGTTGGGCTAATTACTAAAATTGAGTAATTGGGCTTTGTACCATAATTGGGGTTTGGACAAAAGAACGACACTTGTGGAAATTAGACTATGGGCTATTAATGGGCTTTATATTTGTTTAACTAAATGATAGTTTGTTAATGTTAATATAAAGATTTACAATTGGGCGTCCCTATAAATTACCATATACACTCGATCGGACACGATGGGCGGGGTATTTATATGTACAAATAATCGTTCATTTAACCGGACACGGGAATGGATTAATAGCCACTAGAATTATTAAAACAGGGGTGAATTACATTCAAGGGTAATTGGTGTAATTGTTAACAAAGTAGTAAAACCTTGGTTTACACGCAGTCGATAACCTGGTGTATTCATTAAACAAAGTATTAAAACCTTGTTACAATTCGAATCCCCAATTAGTTGGAATATTTAACTTCGGGTATAAGGATAATTTGACGAGGACACTCGCACTTTATATTTATGACTGATGCACTGTTATGGACAAAAACCAGACGGACATATTAAATAATCCAGGACAAAGGACAATTAACCCATGGGCATAAAACTAAAATCAACACGTCAAACATCATGGTTACGGAAGTTTAAATAAGCATAATTCTTTTATTTCATATTTAATTTGTTTTATTTTATATTTAATTGCACTTCTAATTATCGCATTTTTTTGTTATTGTATTTAATTGCACTTTTAATTATCATACTTTTTAATTATCGCAAGTTTATTTTATCGCACTTTTATTATTCGCAATTTCATTATCGTTATTTACTTTACGCTTTAAATTAAGTCTTGTATTTATTTATTATTTTACATTTGGTTTTAACTGTGACTAAAGTTTTAAAATCGACAAACCGGTCATTAAACGGTAAAAACCCCCCTTTATAATAATAATATTACTTATATATATTTGTATTTTTATAAAAGTAAACTAATATAGCGTTAAGCTTTGTTTAAAGATTTTCCCTGTGGAACGAATTCCGGACTTACTAAAAACTACACTACTGTACGATTAGGTACACTGCCTATAAGTGTTGTAGCAAGGTTTAAGTATATCCATTCTATAAATAAATAAATATCTTGTGTAAAATTGTATCGTATTTAATAGTATTTCCTGCTAAAAATTAATAGTATTTTATACCACTCTGCTCAAACATCAAAGTATTTTTGGCGCCGCTGCCGGGGAATCGCTTAAAAGCCGGAAGCGCAACGCTAATTTAAAAAAAAAAAAAAAAACGCGTCGAATTTTAAACTGTACCTGAGTTGAAAATTGGAACCCCGTGACTCGCGGAGTTTGCAGCCTCAAATACCGCGACTCGCGAAGACAGTCTGACACGGGTACACAGAAGCCGTAGCAGCATTAATTACGGGTTTTTATTAATTATATTTAAACTTAAACCCTAATTAGGGTATATTTATTATAATATTTAGTTTTTATTAGTTTATTTTGTTTTAATTAGTTTAATAAAATATAAAATTAATAGTTTTAATAAATAATTAATATAAAAATAATATTTTTATAAAAATTGTACTTTTTACAACTTTTTGTATATTTTTATATTTTGTCCCTTTTTAATCGTTTTAGCGTAATATTTGTATTTTTGGCTCGTATTTAGTTTTAATTCATAGTTTTTGCCATAGTTATTTTTATTTATAGATTTTTAGGCTTTGCCATAAAATCCCTTAAGTGCTTTTTCTTTAGACTAAGATTTAGGTGCTTTAGAATTTTGCGACGCCTTTTTAAGTTTTAGTACCTTTTTAAGATATTGCCATTTGGAATATAGTTTTTCCTATAAGCCTTAATATTTTTAGACGCCTTTTACCTATGTATCAATTATCATTCCAATTAGTAATCTCAATTTGCGATTATAATTTTAAGTTAGTTGTAGTGATAAGGTTGGGTTAGTCAAGTGTTTTTAAGTTTTATAAGTTTCTTTTATTTTTCCGTCGCCTTTTATTTTTCAACCATTTTTCTTTTTCGACCTTTTTCGACACGCTCTTTTTCTTTCTTATTTCTCGCTATTCTAGTTTTTAGGACATAGATTTTTATTCTACTTCTTATCTAAATTTCTTAAAATTACGAAAATTTATTTTAAGTGGTTAAATTGATAGACATCAAAATTTTCTGGTTCGTAGTAATAGTTGGATTTGTACGTGGACCGGGTTATTGGAGCCAAACAGTCCTCAATTATATTGAGACCAAACGAATCCTGCCCCTCTGCTGCATCTTTTGGCTATTCGAAACGTGGGCAAAATCAGAAAAGTCTATTGATTGGATAACTTATTATAATTTTTCTTTCCTTTTTAAAAAAAACTAATAGGATATTCAGTGAATGCACCGAGCAAGACGTTCACCACCTTTTGTACGTTCACCACCTGTAACTAGATCAAGACATTTAGTAAATATTACCGCCGTTGATTTTTCTTTAGAATCGTCATCCAGTCGACCAAGTACTCCAGTTCAAATTTCCGATAATCCATTTTTTGAACCCGACCTCACAATTGAGAATCCGGAGAATATTCAGGAACGATTCGTAGATCCTGAACCATTAAATTTTCCTCCGGAACCACCAATCATTCAAACAGAGATTGTTGAGGAACAAACCATTAAATCAGAATCCTCTAGTGATTCCGATTCAACAAATTCAATTATGGAAGTAACAGAACCATTAAGTATGGAAGACCGAATGAGAGCTAAACGCACTGGCCAAGGTCACGCAATTACTCATCCAGACATTAATGCTCCAGATTATGAAATCAAAGGACAAATTCTACACATGGTGACTAATCAATGCCAATTTAGTGGTGCGCCGAAGGAAGATCCAAATGAACATCTACGTACCTTTAATAGGATCTGCACACTATTTAAAATTCGAGAAGTGGAGGATGAACAGATATATCTCATGTTATTTCCCTGGACTTTAAAGGGAGAAGCCAAAGATTTGTTGGAATCGTTACCTGAAGGGGCGATTGATACATGGGATGTTTTAGTTGAAAAATTTCTTAAACAATTCTTTCCGGCATCTAAAGCCGTAAGACTTCAAGCAGAAATTGTTACGTTTACACAGAAGCCAAATGAAACTCTATATGAGGCGTGGACTAGATTTGGAAAGTTGTTAAGAGGATGTCCGCAACAAGGTTTAGACACCTGTCAAATAGTACAAATATTCTACCAAGGATGCGACATCACTACAAGGAAAGACATAGATATAGCAGCTGGTGGTTCTATTATGAAGAAAACCGAAACTGATGCTTACAAAATTATTGATAACACTGCTTCCCACTCACATGAGTGGCACCAAGAAAAAGATATCGTTAGATCATCTAAAGCAGCTAGAGCCGATTCTAGTCATGACTTAGATTCCATTTCCGCAAAGATAGATGCTGTTGAGAGACGAATGGAAAAGATGACTAAAGATATTCACTCAATACGAATTAGTTGTGAGCAGTGTGGAGGACCACATTTGACAAAAGATTGTCTCAGTATTGAACTAACAATGGAACAAAGAGAGAACATTTCATACATAAACCAAAGGCCTGGAAATAATTATCAGAATAATTATCAACCGCCAAGACCTATTTACAATCAAAACCAGAATTATAACCGAAATATTCCATACAACAACCAACAAGGTCCTAGCAATCAACAAGTATCCAATAATACTTACAACCAGCAAAGACCTAATTTTCAAAACAAACCACCACAACAAACCGTTGATAAAAAGCCGAATTTAGAAGATATGATGACGAAGCTAGTTGAAACTCAAACGCAATTTTTCACATCTCAGAAACAAACTAATGAACAAAATGCTCAAGCATTTAGAAATCAACAAGCTTCTATTCAAAATCTGGAACAAGAAGTAAGTAACCTAGCAAGGTTAATAGGTGAAAGAAAACCGAGAAGTTTACCTAGTGATACAAATGCTAACCCCCGGAATGAAACAGCTAAAGCCATTACCACAAGAAGTGGTACAACACTTAAACCACCTGAAATACTTGTAACTTCTGATGAAGCTATTCCTACTCCACAAGAACCACAACCTGATCAAGATAAGGAAAAAGAACCGGTAGTTGAAAAGGTTAATGAAGATAACCCAGTTAAGGCTAAACCTTATGTTAAACCATACCAACCACCACTTCCTTACCCGAGTAAAATGAAGAAAGAGAAACTTGAAGCCGAGCAATCCAAATTCTTGGATATGTTTAAACAGATAAATGTAAATCTTCCTTTCATTGATGTGATTTCAGGAATGCCTAGATATGCTAAATTCTTGAAAGATCTAATCTCAAATAGAAAGAAAATGGAAGAACTCTCGGCTGTTACCATGAATGCTAATTGTTCAGCAGTGCTGTTGAATAAGATACCAGAAAAATTATCTGATCCAGGAAGTTTCACAATTCCATGTTTTCTGGGTAGTCTTAGTTCAATAGAAGCATTGGCAGACTTAGGTGCTAGTATAAAGCTAATGCCGTATTCACTATACGCTAAACTAGACCTTGGAGAATTGAAACCAACCAGAATAAGCATACAACTAGCCGATAGATCAATAAAATATCCTAGAGGGATAATGAAGAACATGCTAGTTAAAGTTGGTACTTTAGTATTTCCAGTAGATTTTGTTGTTCTGGACATGGAAGAAGATTCTCAAGTTCCTCTCATATTAGGAAGACCATTCTTAAACACGGCTAAAGCAATGATAGACGTGTTCGGTAAGAAATTGACCCTAAGTATAGAGGACGAGAGTGTTACATTTTCAGTTGATAGAGCAATGCAACAACCACAATCTGCAGATGATACATGTTATTATATTCAAACTATAGATGCACATGCAGAATTATTAGAAGAATTTCCAGAATTACAAGGAACAGGAGAATGTTCTTTAGGAGAAGGTAATGAACCAATTGATGAAGCTGAAATGTTAGCTACACTTATAGCTAATGGATATGAACCAACAATAGAAGAAATTCAAATGCTAAAACAAGAAGACAGATATCGATATAAATCATCGATAGAAGAACCACCGAAATTAGAGTTAAAGCCACTTCCAAACCATTTGGAATACGCTTATTTACATGGTGAATCTGAATTACCTGTAATAATATCGTCTTCTCTTACTGAAAATGAAAAATCACAACTCATTTCTGTGTTGAAAGCTCATAAACCAGCCATTGCATGGAAGATTCATGATATTAAAGGAATAAGTCCTTCGTATTACACACATAAAATCCTTATGGAAGAAGGTCATAAAACGTATGTGCAATGCCAACGAAGACTAAATCCTAATATGCAAGATGTAGTTAAGAAAGAGATTATTAAACTGCTAGATGCAGGTCTAATTTATCCAATCTCTGATAGTCCATGGGTAAGCCCAGTCCAATGCGTGCCTAAGAAGGGTGGCATGACTGTCATTACAAATGAGAAAAATGAGCTTATTCCTACAAGGACTGTAACATGATGGCGTGTGTGTATTGATTATAGAAAATTAAATGACGCCACCAGAAAAGATCACTTTCCCTTACCTTTCATTTATCAAATGTTGGAAAGATTAGCCGGAAATAGTTACTATTGTTTTCTAGATGGATTTTCCGGATATTTTCAAATTCCAATAGCACCCGAGGACCAAGAGAAAACTACATTCACGTGTCCTTATGGTACTTTTGCTTACAAACGCATGCCATTTGGACTTTGCAACGCCCCTGCAACCTTTCAAAGGTGTATGATGGAGATTTTTCATGACATGATAGAAGAATGCATGGAAGTTTTCATGGATGACTTTTCAGTCTTCGGTGATACATTTGAAACATGTCTAGCTAATCTAGAACGAATGCTTATTAGATGCGAACAATCAAATCTAGTACTTAATTGGGAGAAATGTCATTTCATGGTTAAAGAGGGCATCGTTCTTGGACATAAAATTTCAAAAGAAGGAATTGAAGTGGATAGAGCTAAAGTAGATGTAATTGCTAAACTTCCACATCCCACCAATGTTAGAGGAGTTAGGAGTTTTCTAGGGCATGCCGGTTTTTACCGACGTTTCATAAAAGATTTTTCTAAAATTGCCACTCCTATGAATAAACTCCTAGAAAAGGATGCTCCATTCATCTTTTCAGATGAGTGTATCAAATCTTTTAATATTCTTAAAGAGAAACTCACTAATGCACCGATCATGATAACACCAAATTGGAATCTACCATTTGAACTAATGTGCGATGCAAGTGATTTTGCAATGGGAGCCGTTTTAGGACAAAGGATTGAAAAACGATTTCAACCTATATATTATGCTAGTAAGACGTTACAAGGAGCACAAACGAACTATACAACTACTGAAAAAGAACTCCTTGCTATTGTCTTTGCTTTTGACAAATTTCGATCATATCTCGTTCTAGCAAAAACGGTGGTTTATACCGACCATTCTGCTCTTAGATACCTATTTTCGAAACAAGATGCTAAACCAAGATTAATCCGTTGGATCTTACTCTTACAAGAGTTTGATATTGAAATCCGAGATAAAAGAGGAGCAGAAAATCTCGCCGCTGATCATCTTTCTCGTCTTGAAAATCCCGAATTAGAAGTTCTAAATGAATCGGCCATACAAGACAACTTTCCTGATGAATATCTATTGAAGATAGATTATAATGAAATCCCATGGTTTGCAGACTATGCAAACTATTTAGTATGTGGATTCCTTGAAAAAGGATTATCGTACCAAAAACGAAAGAAATTCTTCAGTGATATAAAACACTATTTTTGGGAAGATCCACATTTGTTTAAAAGTTGTCCAGATGGAATAATACGCCGATGTGTATTCGGAGATGAAGCCAGTAAAATATTAAACCATTGTCACACAGGACCAACAGGAGGGCATTATGGGCCTCAACTAACAGCAAGAAAAGTTTATGATGCTGGATTCTATTGGCCTACAATTTACAAAGACTCACACCTTCTTTGCAAATCCTGTAATGCTTGTCAAAGGGCCGGAAAAATAAGTCAACGTGATGAAATACCACAAAATGTCATCCAAGTATGTGAAGTATTTGACATTTGGGGTATTGACTTTATGGGTCCATTTCCAAAATCTCATAATAATCTATATATACTCGTAGCCATTGATTATGTATCTAAATGGGCGGAAGCACAAGCTCTCCCAACTAACGATGCACGAGTTGTAGTCAACTTTTTAAAACGTCTTTTTGCAAGGTTTGGAACACCGAAAGCTTTAATAAGTGATCGGGGTACTCATTTCTGTAATAATCAACTTGAGAAAGTTCTTAAAAGATATGGAGTAACTCATAAAATCTCCACCGCATATCATCCACAAACAAGTGGACAAGTTGATAATACCAACCGAGCTTTAAAACGTATTCTAGAGAAAACCGTAGGATCAAATCTGAAAGAATGGTCCATTAAATTGGAGGATGCACTCTGGGCTTTTAGAACAGCCTACAAAATTCCAATTGGAACCACACCTTTTAGACTTGTTTATGAAAAAGCATGTCATCTTCCAGTAGAAATTGAACACAAAGCATTTTGGGCTTTGAAGACATGTAATCTTGATTTACATGAAGCCGGACGTCTACGATTAAGTCAACTAAACGAATTAGAAGAATTAAGACATGAAGCATACGAAAATTCGTTAATCTATAAAGAAAGAACGAAGAAATGGCATGATAAAAGAATCAGAAGTTCAAAAGAATTTAAAGAAGGAGACAGAGTTCTTCTTTTCAATTCACGATTCAAGCTATTTCCTGGAAAATTGAAATCAAGATGGTCTGGACCATTCATAGTCAAAAGAGTTTTCCCATACGGAACGATAGAATTAATAAATTCAAATGGGATTGAATTTAAAGTTAATGGTCACAGAGTTAAACATTACATACATGGTCCGATGGAAGTTGACAACGAAGTTAATCACAATTTCGACACCACAGCTAACTAAGTGTGGGGAGAATCAAGTCTTTAAAGGATAATATGTATTTCTGTTAGAGTTAGATTGTCTGTTTTCGTGTAGTTCTCGAAAATGGAACCCGAATGGTCTTTCCCTAGCAGACCCTAAAGAACTAGTCTTATCCCCCCATTCTGAATTTTTATTTTTTTTAGGTTTTTACAAAATGAAGACTGCCTGTGAACTAAACCATGGTCTAATGCTACACGCTTTGATCACTAAACGTAATAATGACACACTTCCAAGTGAAATAGTATCAGTAATCAGAGAAAGATTGGACGGAGTTAGAAAAGAATCCAGATGCGAAGATAATAAGTTACAATTTGGTAAAGGAAAATCAAAATCCGCAGCGAAAAGAAGAGCACGACACCTAGAAAGATGTCACAAATGCGGAAAATGGTCACATGGAGGTAAATGTTCAAATAATCAAACCTATTCAAATACCGAATTTGTTACTTTATGCAGAGACGGACCGTTCATATGTTTAGAAGAAAAAACACTGAATGCTCGAGGTTACGCCTATGTAGCCATGGAAAACCAATTAAACTGACTATCTTATGAATGGGATAGATCATATAACTAAGAAATCTATTTCACAGGTATGTTTGTACAGTTTTTATTTTTTTATTTTTTTATTTTTAACCTTTTGATAATAAACGCTAATTTGTTCGCTATAAAGTATTAAATTGGTATTGAATAAAATTAGGTTTGGCGACCGAAATTATTGATATCATTCAAATATTTATTACATCACTGCGAAATTTAACGTTTATTCTTAAGGTATAAATATCTTTAATCAATCAACCCAAAATATTTCAAAAATTCGTCATGAGTTAAATTAGGTCTTGGAACCAAAATTACTTTACCGAAAAGAGGGGCGCATATTTTTGATAATATTTGATTGATTAAAGTGGGATAAAAAGCCAAAAAGATTTTTAATTTTATTTTTACCATGTTTTTAAAATTAATATATAAATCTTAAATTAATATTATAAACTTTGTAAAAATAATATATTTAAAATTGTAAATATTTGAAAAATTAATATAAGTTTGGTGTGAATTTATAATATGAATTTTTAAATTAAGTTTGGTGTAAATTTTTAATTTTTAAAATATGAATTTTTAATTTTATGCATTTCAAATTTTAAGTTTGGTGTGAATTTTTAATATTAATTTTGAATTTTATATTTATGTTGTGTGAATTTAAAAACAAAAATTTACTTTATCTCATTAAGTTAAAAATATGATTTTTAAAATTCGTCGTAAGTTGAAGACTAGGTCGTTGAACCGAAATTGCTTTACCCGAGGGAGGGACGAGAACTTTTATTATCATTATTTTTAATCTTATTGAATTAAAGTATGCCAAAAACATTAAAAAAAACCCAAAAATCTTAGCTTTTAAAACAATCGCTACAAAAAGACAAATTTTAAAATTTTGTCGAAGGACGGACTAGGACATCGATCCGAAACGACCTCGTCCTAAATAACAAGGGAAACAAAATTTTAAAATTAATTACTTAATTGTTTTAATTAGTATAAGATGTTTAAAAAAAAAAATACAAACTCCGCGACTCGCGGAGTTTGAAGGGTAAAAACCCCGTGATTCGCGGAGGGAGCAAAACCCAGAAAAAAATAAAAACGTAAAGAGCAGTTCATTTGCACACCAAAACACAAATAAAACCCGAAAATACTGCGCAAAAACCCGAAAAAGACCTCCCAAATTCGCAATTTTTGACCGTTAATCATCAAATCTTTTACTAAAATCATGTTGAAAAGGATGCTATCAAGGAATTACTCAAGAAAAACGGTAAATTTTTACACCTAAACACCATTTAATCCGAAAATTAGTGTTCTTGAGCAATTTTATACCCAATTCGATTTTGATGCTTTTTAGTGTAATTATGCTTAAATTGCTTATGTATTATGCTTGTATAACCTAGATTGATACTATTTAACATGATTAGAAGCCTTAAACTTCAAATTTTGAATAATCTAGGGTTTGTGTTCTTGAGCAAATTTGGGGCTTTTTGATATAAACAGGTTATGGCTGATTTTTGTCATGAATTGTTGCTAAATTAAGTAGTGTAACATGTTTAGGTAGTTAAATGATCCAAACTTTGAGCCTAAACATGATTTTGAGAATTAAAGTGGACTTTTTCAAGTCTAAAAATTCATGAACTTGATTTTTGAGAGATAATGCCATTTGAAACTTGTTTAATTGCTAGTGATGATTATTTTGACATGTTATTTGAGTTGAATGCTTATGAACTTTGCGAACATTTTCGTATATGCTTATTGAAAAAGTGTAGATTTGATGAAAATATGAAAACGAGCTTAAGTTTGATATAAATTGATCATGTCATTGTAATTATTTTGATTGATGATTTTGCTGACACTAATGCATATTTGGATGCACAAAAATTGTGTTTGATGTGTTTTGCAGACTGAAAGGGGTGAATCTTCATCCCAAGCTCGCAATGCTCCTGCTGAGAATGCGGAACAACAGGAGGTGGATAACTACTACAAACAAGATATACCTCATCCAGTCATGACATTTTCTGATATGCACTTGGAAGATTTGCACCCGAACCTGAGATTTGACAGACTTTGGATAGATTATCCAAAATACCAAAGGGGTTTGCATACTCTTCATTCTAAAGTTGTTGAGGTACCTAGGGTCATAGAATGGGGACCATTAGAAGCTGTAGAATTGGCCGGGCCAATTAGGGAATTACTTGCACAGAGGTATGGTAATTCTACTTTTAACGACTGGGTACGTTTATTCACCATGCGTAGACCTGTATATAAAGTATGGTGTGAAGAATTGTTGTATAGTATAGAATTAAATGATCGGGTAGATAGTTTAACCGATCGATCTTTTATTAGATTTTTGTTAGGAGGTTCGATGCGTCACATGTCTTTACTAGACATGGCTCAGGCTTTACGTATATATACGCCTGAGGAGTTAGCATCTGCCGATTGTAGAGGGTTGATACTAAATGGTAGAAAGATAGATGAAAATTTTGATACACATGGTGTATGGAGTCAAATGACAAGCCCTCACCGATTCAAAGGGGGAAATTACTCTTATTTGGATATAGATAGAGCTGAATTAAGAGTAATTCAAAGGTTTTTAGCTAATTCGATTACACAAAGAGGTAAGAACAAGGAAAAGGTAAATGAACAGGATTTGTTTTACCATATGTGTATTCGAGACCCACAAAGCGCTGTAAGTATACCTTATTGTGTGGGTTATTATTTATCAGCTATGGTTAGGGGGATGAGACCACATAGCATAATAGGAGGTGGTATATTTATTACTTTGATTGCTGAATATCTCGGTGTGGATATAAGTCGGGGGGGATTATTAGTCGAAGAACCAGAACCCCGCGATACAATAGGTTTAAATGTATACCATGGTGCGAAAGTTTTGAAGAGGCGAAATAACGCCGCAGTACAATACCATGGTAGACATCCACAGGTTGAGAGAAACCAACAGCAAGGTAATGTAGGAGGGGGAAATGAAATGGCAGAAATACAAAGGTTTATAGCTTCACAAGAGTATGAAAATGCTAGACATAGAGCATTTGAAGATTGGCAAGTTCATCAAAACCAAATCATAGCTTATTACCAACATATAGGTAGAAACTATATTCCTACTCCAAAGCCCATATTCCCTCCCTGGTCTATAGAGATTCAACCACCGTATCCTACGTATAACCCAGCCGAAGCATTTTATAGCACCTATGGTTATGCATGGAACCCCTACTGGTATCAGTATCATCCCTAGTCTACTTAGTTTTATTTATTTTGTAATTTGTAATGTTGATACGTTTAATACTTATTTAATATTGTAATAGTTTTTATAATTTTCTAACTTTTATTCTTAGATTTTAATAATTTTTGAATGTGGGGTAATATACCAAACTTCAAAAATATGTATATATGTTTGCAGTTTATCTTATGTACACAACAGGGTAAAACAACGCATTTTCAAAGACTGGCATTAAGTTCAGCAAAAGCAACTAATTTTGACGACAAGATTCAAAATATATGTGAAATAACAACAAGACGGAATGAACAAATGATATGCACCATTTATCATTCAGCAAGCAAACACAAATATGTTTGGAAACTTTGGTAAAATTTAATCATTTTCACACAAATCACCCTCAATAATTTAAATTGTTACTGATTTCTTGCAAATGAGGGCATTGCAAGATCTTAAGTGTGGGAAGGGGTTAAATTCTTTCGGATTTTAAAATTTTTACTTTATACACTTGGTTAGCATTAAAAATACTAGTAACGTAGTAGTTGTATTAGAATCTAGTGCTCTCTGATGATAAAGAACAGCCCTAGTCTTATATACTGACTACCCAATTCTAGTAAAATTTTTCAAAATTTTCAATTAAATGAACTCAAAATCATGTTTATACATATTTATGAATGATAAAACTAGGTGTTAACACCGAAATTATTGTTACCTCAGAAAGGACATAAATTGAGAAACAAACCAAAATGTTAAAATTCATTTAAAATGGAATAGAGACAATAAAAAGGAAAATAAAAGCCAAGTGTGGGAAAAATTACCAAGTTATCTTAAACATATGTCACATATTTCTGTAACAAATAACTGAAAATACTTTTGCTTTGGACTAAACTAAACTATTTTACCCGATGAAAGAAAAGAAGAGATGGATCTACACGATGAATCAATTCCATCATTAAAAGGAAGTAAAGTCTTCCGAAAAAGAAACGCGCTTCTTGATTTAGGTCATGAAGTTGTCGTCCAGACCAGCTGTAGGTTGACGAAAAATCTAGAAAAGTCATCACTAAAATCAGCAGGAAATCCACGGACCTCAGCATTAAATAGGGTCGCCAAGTGGTCAGATTTATCCTAACCATGAGAAGGATTTATCTCGTACAATGGGAGAGCACCGTGCAAATTAGCTGGATAAGACTAATGAATCAGATCCCCAAAAAGGATAATCTCCTTAAAGATTAAAAATCAGCTTTTAAGCCTGATATTACTCAATCCTAGAGATTGACCTTAAAGATTGAGAATTCAAACTCATGGAATTCAATGATATCTAAACTCGAGCCTGAACGAAAAAATATTTTGATCAAAATTACAAACCGATTTGTTTTCTGAAAACCCATCTTCAATGCGTTCATTACCATTGAACGTAAAATTCTAGGAATTCATCTGGAATTCATTAGGTCATCTGAACCAAATCGGGTGTCAACTGTAAGAACGGTGGTTGCATAGCATGGTCAAAGACAGGACCTTGTGCCAGACCGACAAATTATAAGGGTGAGCTTTACTATTGCTCCTACAAAGGATAGTAATTGCGTCTGACACGTTATAGACCATAATTAAAAGCATGTCAGGGGACATTGCCTTAACAGTTGCTTGTTCAACGCTTTCCTTTACAACCGGACGGTAGTTTACCGAAAGGTAATATACGGGACAAGTAAACTGGACGTGTTGCTTTCCTAATACAAGGTTAGCAAGTGGGTGACACAAAACCGCAAGTTTTGAGCTAAAATTTTTAAATCTGAAACCCACCAAGCCCACAAAAATATTTTGCAAACACCGGTGAAGGGTTATTCCGGAAAACTTATCTAGGGTAAAAAACTAGATTTAATTTTCAAAAGATCAAATGTTTTCATAAAGATCCAATTTCCTTAATGGATCTAAATTTTTATAGTCATGTGGGACTGTAAACCATATCGTTACTACCATTGTTTATACCGCCGTATAGAAGTCACTGATGTACAAAGTGTGAAGAATAAAGAAGTGATTCTAGTATTTCAAGACGATATTGCTTGAGGACAAGCAACGCTCAAGTGTGGGAATATTTGATAATGCTAAAAACGAACATATATTTCATAGCATTATTCTTCAAGAAAGACAAGCTTTTAGTTGCAATTGTTCTATTTACAAGTGATATTCGTTTAAATAATAAAAGGCGAAGACAAAAGACAGATTCGACGAATTGAAGACGCAAACGACCAAAAAGCCCAAAAGTACAAAAGACAATCAAAGAGGTTCCAATTATTGATAAGAAACGTCTCGAAATTACAAGAGTACAAGATTCAAAACGTAAAGTACAAAATATAAAATTGTACGCAAGGACGTTCGAAAATCCGGAACCGGGACATGAGTCAACTCTCAACGCTCGACGCAATGGACTAAAAATTACGAGTCAACTATGTACATAAATATAATATAATATATAATTAATTCTTAAAATTAATATATATATTATAATATATTTATAAATCGTCGGCAAGAAAGAAGCCAAAGGAGGGTGAGCTGAATTTTCAAACTCCGCGACTCGCGAAGTTTGAAGGCAAAAATTGCCGCGAGTCGCGGAGCCCCAAATTTAGAAACTGCCTATAAAGCTCGCGCATTCTGATCGTAAAAAAATAACATATATATCCATCCATCTATCTAAACGTATATATTTATATTTATATTTTAATTTTAATTTTAATTTTAATTTTAATTTTAATCCTAATAATAAGGGTATGTTAGCGAATGTTGTAAGGGTGTAAGTCGAAATTCTGTCCGTGTAACGCTACGCTATTTTTAATCATTGTAAGTTATGTTCAACCTTTTTAATTTAATGTCTCGTAGCTAAGTTATTATTATGCTTATTTAATCCGAAGTAATCATGATGTTGAGCTAATTACTAAAATTGGGTAATTGGGCTTTGTACCATAATTGGGGTTTGGACAAAAGAACGACACTTGTGGAAATTAGACTATGGGCTATTAATGGGCTTTATATTTGTTTAACTAAATGATAGTTTGTTAATGTTAATATAAAGATTTACAATTGGGCGTCCCTATAAATTACCATATACACTCAATCGGACACGATGGGCGGGGTATTTATATGTACAAATAATCGTTCATTTAACCGGATACGGGAATGGATTAATAGCCACTAGAATTATTAAAACAGGGGTGAATTACATTCAAGGGTAATTGGTGTAATTGTTAACAAAGTAGTAAAACCTTGGTTTACACGCAGTCGATAACCTGGTGTATTCATTAAACAAAGTATTAAAACCTTGTTACAATTCGAATCCCCAATTAGTTGGAATATTTAACTTCGGGTATAAGGATAATTTGACGAGGACACTCGCACTTTATATTTATGACTGATGGACTGTTATGGATAAAAACCAGACGGACATATTAAATAATCCAGGACAAAGGACAATTAACCCATGGGCATAAAACTAAAATCAACACGTCAAACATCATGGTTACGGAAGTTTAAATAAGCATAATTCTTTTATTTCATATTTAATTTCTTTTATTTTATATTTAATTGCACTTCTAATTATCGCATTTTTTTTGTTATTGTATTTAATTGCACTTTTAATTATCGTACTTTTTAATTATCGCAAGTTTATTTTATCGCACTTTTATTATTCGCAATTTCATTATGGTTATTTACTTTACGCTTTAAATTAAGTCTTGTATTTATTTATTATTTTACATTTGGTTTTAACTGCGACTAAAGTTTTAAAATCGACAAACCGGTCATTAAACGGTAAAAACCCCCCTTTATAATAATAATATTACTTATATATATATTTGTATTTTTATAAAAGTAAACTAATATAGTGTTAAGCTTTGTTTAAAGATTTTCCCTGTGGAACGAACCGGACTTACTAAAAACTACACTACTGTACGATTAGGTACACTGCCTATAAGTGTTGTAGCAAGGTTTAAGTATATCCATTCTATAAATAAATAAATATCTTGTGTAAAATTGTATCGTATTTAATAGTATTTCCTGCTAAAAATTAATAGTATTTTATACCACTCTGCTCAAACATCAACCACCAAGTGCAAGTAACCCTCCGGTTATAATAAAGAAGAAGGATCCTCAAGCTCCAGTGTATTCACAAGTGAATGCTATTTATAGTTTCTGTGAGGATGAAGCAAGTTTCAAGACACCGGAGCATAGTCCTATTTTTACTCTTGGGTGTGAAGATGATGATGAAGAGTGTGATGAGTTTATATTTTCCGATTTATCCAATATGGCGGATTACAATCCTTATCAAGAGATTGATGATATCCGAGTTGAAAGTGTGAAGAGTATAACATGTGAAGATGAAGGGATCTGAGTTGGTGACATAACTCCCGAGTATGGTGATTATTTGATGAGGCTAATGTCGAGAAAACATGCGAAAGTGCAGAAAATGGAAACCACTGAGCCTTCCAAGTTTAGGGTTGATGATAATTTGAAGATGATCAAGGAAGAAGCAAAAGATACGGTGAAGCAAGCACCTAAAGTGCAAGACTACAAACCACCCATTCCATACCCGCAAGCACTTGCATTCGAAAAACCAAAAGAGAATCATTGTAAGCCTTTAAATACGGATAATATTTGTGTAAATGTACCTTTGGTTGATGTTATTGCAGGTATGCCAAACTATGGGAAATTCTTGAATGATTTGATGGCAAAAGAAGGAGTGTGTGAGCAGGCATCATCCGCGTTCCTTGAAGCAGAATGTGCTGCTATTGTGAAGAAGAATGAGTTGCCACCTAAGTTAGGTGATCCCGGACCGTTCATAGTACCTTGTAAACTTAATGAATCTAAAACTCTTAGATCATTAGCTGACTCAGGTGCGAGTATAAATCTCATGCCCTATTCCATTTACTCGTGTTTGAACTTAGGTGAACTTAAACCGACCAATTCAGGCATTAGATTCATTGATCAGTCGGTTAATAAACCTATAGGGATTGCTGAAAACTTAGTAGTAAAAACAGGTGAACTTGAGTTTCTAGCTGACTTTGTAGTTGTAGACATGAAGGAAGATAAGTTTGTACCTATTATTTTAGGTAGACCATTTTTAGCAACTGCAAGTGCTTTAACAGATTGGAAAATAGGAAAACTAGTTTTGAAAGATAGAGGCAAGAGTGCAACCTATCAAACTGAGTTTAGTATGAACCCACCACCCACACCGATAGTTTCAGTGAATATTGTTGACAATGTCAAACCCATTAGTCAACAAGCTAAGTGTGGGGATAGCGGTAAAGAAAAGCTTGATAGTAAACCACCCAATGATTGTGTTGTTGAGAAAACCATGAAGAAGTTATATGGTAGGGTTAGAAATGCTATGTCGGAAAAATATGAACATTTGAGAGAGAGATTGGTGTCAAACTTATCGAAATTTGAGAAAGATAGGTTGAAAAAATTGGTTGAAGAGTCAAGATTTTTGGACTCTTGGTTATTGTCAAAAATTAGTGGTGAGAATGGTTGCGGTAATAGTTCTATTGGAGTAAAGAAGGGTGATGTTTATCACCCCAACGTTAGTTAAAATCAGGGTGGAGTCGAGTGAACGACTCACTAATAAACTTCACATTTTGTACATAGTCTCATTCGTGCGTCTAGTTTTTTTTAGGATTGATTGTTTTTAAGTGATTTTTCGAGTTTTAATACGAACCAAGTTGTTTAGGGACCTTCCAAACTGATTAGACAGTGAAAAACATCAAAAACTGGTGAACCAGGGTCAGATGTGCCGCATCTGTGATAGATGCGCCGCATTTGTGGACATAAAAAAAAACCTGACAGTTTCAGATGCGCCGCATTTGCCGAGGTAGATGCCCCGCATCGAACCCCAGATGCGCCGCATCTGGGGTATTTTTCTCCTGTCTCGCGTGTTACACCACAAAAACGGTTTTCATCTTCATTTTACTCATTTTCTCACCAACAACTTCGAACCCCATTCCATTTTCTCTCAAAACTTTCATCTCTAAACACAAAATCAACCGTTTTATCCCATCTTTAAACAACAAATCCGACTATTAACATGGGAAAGGTAAGATTACTCTTCATTTCTTCATGATTTTAATGTTCTTCATTCTTCAATTCGGATTTTGCTTGTTCTAAGTGTGGGGGTGTTTAAATCTTCATGTTTTGGTCATATTATGATTGTAATGTTGTTACTAATCCTTGTTCATGCTCTAACTTGATGATTACATGCTTAAATCTTCAATTTGCAAATTAGGGTTCTTGATGAAATTTAGGGGTTTCGAATTTTTGACCATTACTTGTTTAAATTAAGATGTTTTGATGTTTAACTACTTGTTTACACTAACAAAATGCCATGAATCCTTGCTGAATCAAATAATTTTGCATAAATTAAAATCTAGGTTCTTAATTTGGGGATTTTGACTTGTGTTGACTTGTTGTTGTTCTAAGGGGAATTGTTGCAATACATTACTAATGCTAAACTCATTTATGCCTTAACTTAGTGTTTATTCGATTTGAAAGATTACATTTGAGAGTTAAGCATTGTATGCATTAGGCTTTTTGGTGAAAGGTTGATTTGGCTTGACTTTAATGTTTAAATGTATGAAAACCATAGATTGCATATTGTTAGACATGATTATTAGCGAATGCTTATGGTTTAATATGTTATGTCATTGAAATTTTTGGTGAAATTAAACATGTTTTGTATGGTTATGCTTGTAAAAGTGTCTCTAATCATATGACATACTAGTACATGTTTGTTGAAGATGGAATGAGTCCGTACCATGATAGGATTATGTTTGGCATGTAGTTCGAGAGATTATTAGATATGTATAATATAACATGTTTAAACTTATTCTAAATGGTTTTTGTGTATAAATGGTGGCTAATGTTAGGTTTTGGATATGGATTTCTAACGCTAATCGATTTGGTTTGTTTTGTTTGGTTTTGTTTTGTCTATTTTGATTGTTTGTAGGATAAAGGGAAGGAACAAGTTTATGGAGGTCCATCAACTAGGAAAAGAAAAGGAAAGGAACCCGCTCCACAAACTCAACAAGAAAATGAAGGTGGAGCTGGACCAAGCAGCTCATTTTGGGAATTTTTCTAACCCTTGATTTGTGTTTGCAGGTTTATATTGATGACTTCCGAGGATGATGGTTTGTTTCTTTGATGATTTGAACAATGTTGGTTATGTTTAAAAACAATTTATTTCATTTGGTTTGCTTAGGATTATAGTAATTTGGATTGTGATGTAATTTAACTTCCTTAGGTTTTTATAAGTGGGGTATTTGCGGTACATGGAGTACCACCCCATTGTTTCTTTTATGAAATGTTTGCCTGGTTTGGTTTGATACAGGTAAGCATTGTGCTATATGCTGCATTTTTACAAAGACTGGCATTAAGTTCAGCACATACTTGATTGGTGATTGATTTGTGGTTACAAGAAGTGGATGATGTTCTTATGCTGGCATTCAGTTCAGCGCCATCATCCCGTACGCTTCGGTTTTAAACCTTGAAAGTAATAAACTCTCTTGCACTCTTTAACCCTCTTGAATTTAAATTTTTCTGATTTCATGTAACGAGGGCGATACATGAACTCAAGTGTGGGGAGGAAGTTATAAATTCTTTCGGGTTTTTGATTTTGGTTAAAAAGGCTTAAAATGGTGAAAATTTTTAAACTTTTATCTTCATAAATTCAAATTTTGTTTAAAATTTGTAGATTTTAAAACTAGGTGTATACACCGAAATTATTATCACAAAACAAATTAAGAAACAACCAAATGATTGAGTTTATTTTGTTAAAAATCATAAAACTAGTAGTCATATAAAAGATATAATCATCATGCTATACCACATTCTGGATGAAATGAAAATCATCAAGTAATTTGTTGTTCTAACAATCTAATCCAATGCTCATCTATGTAATGATTGTGAAGGAAGTCAAATCTTTCAAAATGATACACTTGCTAACTTATGTTAGAAGTCGTAGTCCAGAACAGCTGTAGGTTGACGAAAAATCTTGAAAAGTCATCTCTATCATCGGCTGGAAATCCACCTCACCTCAGCATCAAACAGGGTTTTTGGTGGTCATACTTATCCTAACCATGAGATGGATCTGTCTCGTACAATGGGGGGCACAGTGCAAATTAGCTTTTAAGACTAATGAATCTAATCCCAGATGGATGATCTCCGTAAAGATCAACCGCATCTATGTTGACCGCGGTCAACATACATATGCCATAACAAATTGAGGTGTGCAAACTCATAGTTCACCGATGATATTTGGACATGATATAGTTTCTTCTAAAACTTATGCTATTTTATGAACTATATTGTGTAAAACCATTTTTAGGACATCCGGTTTCAAGTTTCATGATACTTCAATCATGGGGGCGAGTAGCTTGCTAAGCGCCGACTGAGGCTTCGGTTTTCAGTTACCCTCAACCGGTCTTTGAGGTTAAAACCGAAAACTTGATTAGTGTAAAAACTAACATGAATAATTTTCAAAACATAAAAGGTTTTTCGCAAAGGTCCTAATTTCCCTAAGGATCCAAATTTTCAAGAAATGTGGACTTTAAAACCCACCTTTCGACTTTGGTGTGATTTCATTTCGCGTGTGTACTCCAAAGGTGTGTGTATACTCAAAACGCGTGAGTTTGATTCGTGTGTGAAATAAAAGTGTGAGTGTGTATATATTGTGACCCGAGTGTGATTTCCATATAGCGTGAGTTATTGTGTTACTAAATAACTTGTGTGTCTTGTGTATTATATCGAGTGAGTGTGAGTCCCATTTTTTGTGTTCTCACTTAAATAAGTGTGTGTACTATAGTAAATTTCAAATTCTTGTAAGTCTTGCTTGAGGACAAGCAAGGTTTAAGTATGGGGATTTTGATAACGCCAAAATTATACATGTTTATTGCCGTTATTTCGATCCAAAGTTGTTCCATTTGTATGTAATAGTTGTACGTATGTATTGTAATTCATGTATATTTGTAAAAGTCCATTGTGAATGAATAAATGAAGACCAACAGCAAAAACAGAGTTAAAACGAAGATTAAACGCGCAAAATAGCCCGAAACCACTGAAACAGGTCTAAATGCGGCGCATCTCTCTTAGATGCGACGCATCTATGCACCAAATAATTCCCGACAGTTTCAGATGCGGAGCATGCAGACTTCTGGACCAAAACAGCCCCAGATGCGGCGCATCCAAGCCAGATGCGGCGCATCTGTCCCAGATGCGGCGCATCTGACCCCCTACCGACAGTTCTGAGTGCAGAATCGAGCTGGAATCTACTGAACGAAAAGAGATGCGGCACATCCCAAAGAGATGCGGCGCATCTGGTCACTTTCTGGCCAAAATACCTAACTTTTGAGGCTATTTAATGGAGCCTTTGGTTACTTACTTGAGAGACCTTCACTACTACGTTCTCCCCCAGTTTTAAGACGATTTTCAAGGTCCAAGGAAGGCTGCAAGTTAATCTCCACTCTTTCAACATCAATATTAAGCTAGGATCGTTTATCGCAATTGGTACTATTGTTCTATATCTTTTTAACATGAATTCAACTTGTATTTACTGTTTCATTAGTTCTACTATGATTATGTTAGGCTAAAAGCCTTGTGTGTTTGCTTCAATGTAAGATTTATGGCTTGGGATTGTTCTATACTTTGATGTTATGCTAGTTATACATATGTTTGATTGATTTAATTATCTAGTTCAACTGTAAGAACCATTGTTATGCATGTTTAGATCATTACTTCAATTATATAGATTGCAAACCTATTAATGTGAGTTAACTAGGAAAACAATCTATACTTCAATACATCTAGTAATCTAGACGATTAAATACATACACTTAAGTGATTTTGTTATGTGTTTAACTCGGTAATTGAATAAGTTCCAAAACAACATAGTTATGAAATTACCTCAAGTGATTGTTGTAATTAAGGTTTCACGTTAGTTTAACCGGGTTGAATCTAGTTAGTTAACCAATCTAAATCACCATGTTCTTTCAAGAAATCCATTGTTGTAACTATCTTTATATTCTAGTTCAATTATACGAGTTATGACTTGATTTATGTGAATTTATCAAAGGCTATAATTTGTACTTCAACACCTAGTGATCTAGACACCTATATGTGAATATAGGATGGTAATTAGATGATATTTAGGTTTTACAATCATGTAGTTTACTTAGAGTGATCTTAGTAAACTAGGTTTTATGTGAATTTAACCAAGAAAGAATCTTGTTGATTAAACATAGTTCTTAAGTTTATAAATATTGTGAAATTGATATAAACTACTCTATTGTAACTATCCCATAACGGTTTTAATTATAAAAGAACAATCCCTGTCATTTATCAAGCAAAGAAGTAAACACCGCATTCTCATTCTTGTTAATTATTATTTTTATTTACTGTTTCGTTAAACAAAAACACAACTTCAAATACAAACCCCCTTTTTAGAATAATTAATCGTGGTAAAATCATTTAAACAAACTTCTCCCTGTAGATCGAACTGGTCAATTTACTTGCTAGTTACTACATGATCGGATTTTCGTTGCCTGTATTATGTGTTAATTATTAAGCATATTGTCTACATTTTAAAGGTTACGTCTTGACACATCAGTTAACAATAAGCATGAGGAGCAAATTGTGGGCCAAACGGAGTTTATTAACTTAGGCCCGCATGGTTTGTTGTCCTTCCAAGGACGAGTGTGGGTGCCTAGAATGGGAGATTACCAATGAGTGCTACTTGACGAAGCACATAAGTCAAAGTATTCCATTCATCTGGGTGCGGCAAAGATGTATTATGATTTAAAGAAAGAGTATTAGTGGCCGGGCATGAAACGTGATGTTGTTAAGTATGTTGAGCAATGCGTCACGTGTTTGTAAGTTAAGGCCGAGCACCAAAAGCCGTATGGTATCTTACAACCGTTAGAAATTCCGAAATGGAAATGGGAGTACATTACCATGGATTTCATTACGAAGTTACCAAAGACGGCGAGAACCCAATTTGATACGATTTGGGTGATAGTTGATCGTTTGACAAAGAGTGCTTTGTTTCTTCCCATTCGGGAAGCGATATCGTCAGAGTCTTTGGCTAAGTTGTTCATCAAAGAGGTGATATCGAGACACGGGGTTCCTATATCTATTATTTCGGATCGGGATACTCGTTTCACATCTCGGTTTTGGGAAAAGTTACATGAAGATATGGTCACACAATTGAGATTGAGCACGGCGTACCATCCTCAAACGAACGGTCAAACCGAACGTACGAACCAAACGTTGGAGGATATGTTACGGGCGTGTATTATTGATTTTGGTGGTAGTTGGGACGAGCACTTGCCTTTGTTGGAATTCTCGTACAATAATAGTTACCATACTAGTATCGAGATACCACCTTACGAGATGCTTTATGGACGAAGGTGTTGAACTCCGATTTGTTGGGGTGAAGTGGGTCAAAGAGAAATCGAGAGTACCAATTTAGTTTTAGAGACGAATAGTAAGATTGATATGATTCGAAATCATTTGAAAAAGGCCCAGGATAGACAAAAGTCGTATGCCGACAAACGAAGGCGACCGATTGAATTTCAATAAGGTGACATGGTGATGCTTATAGTTTCGCCATGGAAAGGTGTTATTCAGTTCCGAAAGTGGGGAAAGTTAGCTCCACAATTTATTAGCCCTTTTAAGATCTTGGATCGTGTTGGTGAGGTCGCGTATAGACTCGAGTTACCCGAGGAGCTTGCGGGGATTCATAACACATTCCATATTTCCCATCTCCGTAAGTTTCTTGCGGATGACACGGCGTGGGTACCATTGGACGAGATTTCCTTGAACAACAAGTTAGAGTATGTCGAGGAACCAATGGCCATTCTTGATGAAAAAGTGAAAATGTTGAGAAATAAAGCGGTGAGAACTTTTAAAGTTCAATGGCGACGTAGTAAGGGTTCCGAGTTTACATGGGAATCTAAAGAGTTTGTTTTGGTATATCTACCTGCTTGTCATGCAGCTTGGATTGCGAGGACGCAATCCGGTTCAAGTGGGGGAGAGTTGTAAGATCCTGTTTCCCCAGTTGATCAGGACGCCGTCCAAAATTATGGGATGCCGTCCCAATGTAAAGGGCTGGACGCCATCCAGACCATTGGACGCCGTCCAAATGGTCTGGCGGGCCAGCTGTCTCCTTTATGATATTTAAAAGGGGTATATGGGCAATTTCACTTGAAGAACGACTTTAAGGCTCCAAGGGTCAGTTGGTGGGTGCCTTTACTTCACTTTTACCTACCTTATCTTCATCCACTTCAAGTTTAGAGAGAGAGAGAGAGAGAGAGTTTCCTTGTGAGAGAAAGCTCAAATCGAGGAGGAAGAAGGTTGTTTCAGGTCAAAGTGCGTGTTTTAAAGTTGTTCATCTACTCCCTAGCTACGTTGTGATTGTGGTGGTAAGTTCTAAACCTAATTCCTCTACTTAATTAGTAATAAGGGTTAGGGTCTGGGTTAGTGATGAACATAGAACCCTTTTGTTAGTAAATTGGGGGTTTTGGGTGAGTTTGAGACATGAGGAATCAAAGGATGACTAACCTAGGGTTTTGAAATGATAAATGTGTTTTCAAGTCTTAAATTGGTTAGTAATTACTAGCACACCTTGTGATTAAGTATATGGGTGTTATTTGGGTTGCAGGTGACCGAAATGGGTGTGTTAACCTTGAAATGGGTCAAATGAGTCTTGGGTGACCTAAGTTGTAAAATGAGCGTGTGGATGCGATAACCTTGCGCTATTAAGTGGGTCAAGACCATTTTGGGCTAGTGTTAGGTTTTTTGGCAAAGTTGACCTAATTTGGGGTTAAGAGTGCAAATGGGTCAAGATTTACACTATGGGTCAAAATGTTGCTAAGATGGTGAGTGAGTTGGTTGACCAACTTGATTGTGTGATTGATTATATGCGTAATGTATTAGGTACGTTATATTGAAGGTCGCAAGCTTGATATCTCATTCACCTAAGGCGTTGAGGTGAGTGAATAATCATATATATGCGTATATAGTGTATTTGCTTGCGGGCTTGTGGTTAGTGCTATCCGGGCGTGTGGATTCACTATAGTGTTATCCGGGTGTGTGGATTCACTACTCTTTTGTGCGTTGGAGACCACATGTGCGTGAAGGGTGGTTCGGTAAGTGCGGACGTCCACCTAGGGGGTTAGTTATACTAACGATCATTGTGCAAGTACCAACGGTCATTGTGCGAGTACCGTTCCCTTGTGTGCGTTATGGTTAACCATGGTTACGTGTGTTAGTTGTTTGGCATATCGAATTGTATATTATATGCTTTTGGTAATGCTAGCTCATTGAGATTGCGGATATCTAGTTTTGCTTTGTGATTGCATAGTTACTAAATTGCTAGCTTGTATACGGTATTGTGTAAGTGTTTGCGGGTGAATAGATTATATATGTATATGTATAATTATTGCATTCACTAAGCTTTAGCTTACCCTCTCGTTGTTTACCTTTTTAGGCTCGGGCTTAGATAAGGGCAAAGGTATTCGGTTGGATTAGTGGTCTCCCGTTTGTTTTGGTTGGGGAGCGCTTTTTGGAAGTTTATAGCTTTTGAGGTTCGATCAAGATTTGGGTAGTTTAATCCCAAACCCCATGCTCTAGATGTAGTTTAGAAGTTAAACTCTTTGGTCGAAACTTGTAATTTTGAATAAAATTCGTAAGACGGGCCGTTGTGGGCCCGATATTGTAAAACTTGTTTTTCGTCATGGAATTCCTTTAGTTTTATATATATCGACATGTTGTAAAAGTGGTTTCGTATAAAAGTGTCGGGAAGCGGGTTTTCCGCTCATGTAAGTTGGACCCGGGGATCATTGCCTGGTAGTTCATTGGGACGCCTTCCTAAAAGGCTGGACGCCGTCCAGGCCTTCAGTACTGGACGCCGTCCAGAATCCTGGACGCTGTCCAGAATCCTGGACGCCGTCCAGAATGCTGGACGCCGTCCAGATGTACTAGTCCAGAAATGTTTTTTTTTTTGGTCGTATTTTGGTATAACGAGGGTTGGGATGTTACAAATGTTAACCCAAATATTCCCCCGGTATGTCAAAAGAAAAGAGGAATGACTCCGTCAAGACATAAGTGTTTAAAGGAAGAAGTGGATAAATGAAGCAGGAATAATGAGAGAAGTAAAATATCAAACATGGGTAGCAAACCCAGTCATGGTAAAGAAATCAGATGGATCATGGCGAATGTGTGTGGATTTCACAGATATCAATAAGGCGTGCCCTAAAGATAACTATCCACTGCCTGAAATTGATTGGAAAGTTGAGTCTCTATCTGGATTTAAATATAAATGTTTTTAGATGCATATAAAGGATATCATCTGATATTAATGGCGAAGCGCGATGAAGATAAAACAGATTTCCATACACCTCAAGGAATATTTTATTACACAAAAATGCGATTCAGATTAAAGAATGCAGTAGCAACATATCAAAAAGTAATTGATACTGCTTTTTGTGATCAAATTGGAAGAAATGTTGAAGCTTATGTGAATGATATAGTTATTAAGAGCAATACAGAAGACGAGATGATGAAGGATATCTTGGAAACATTCAATTCCCTAAGAAAGATGAATATGAGGTTAAATCCCAAAAAAATGTACATTCGGAGTTGAAGAAGGAAAATTTTTGGGATATATGGTAACACCTAGAGGAATTAAAGGGAATCCGAAGAGAATTCAAGCAATCGAAGGTATGAAATCACCAAGTAATAAAAATGAAGTGCAAAGTTTAAATGGGAAGTTAGCGCCTCTAACAAGGTTTTTGTCAAAAAAAAAAAAAGCAGAAAGATCCGTGCCATTTTTCAGTGTGTTAAAAGGATGTATTAATCAAAAGGATTCTTTATGGAGAGCGAAAGTAGAAGCAGCATTTCAGGATATTAAGAAGTTATTAAAAGAGTTACCAAATTTAACGGCACCAATTGAATGAGAAAAGTTGATATTATATATGTCGAGATCAAAAGAAGCGGTAAGCTCTGTTCTCATAGCGGAAAGAGAAAAAGTACAAATGCCCATTTACTTTGTAAGTAAAGCCTTGCAAGCACATGAGATGAATTACAAGCCAATTGAGAAATTGGTATACTGTTTAGTTCATTCTACTAGACGTTTAAGAAAATATTATCATGCACACCCAATTAAAGTAATAACAAACAAACCAATCAAACAAATCTTAGTCAAACCAGAAACATCAGGGGGACTGGCAAAATGGGCAATAGAGTTGGGGGAACATGAAATAAGTTTGGAACCAAGAAATGCAGTCAAAGGACAAATCCTGGCAGATGTTTTAGTAGAAGTATTCGGAGAGCGAACCGAACAATTTAATGAGGTTGAAAAACCACAAACATGGGAGTTATATACTGATGGTGCTTCAAGCATAGATGGGGCAGGAGCATCGTTAATATTAATTAATCTGGAAGGAGAGGAGCATACTTATGCTTTAAAGTTTAGTTTCTATGCATCGAATAATGAGGCTGAGTATGAGGCACTTTTATCCGGCATGCGGATAGCCATAGAAATGGGAATTGAAACTTTAAGAGCACATGTAGATTCCCAATTGTTGGCTCAGGAGTTATTTGAAGCAAGAGAGCAGTCTATGAAAAAATATCTAGAAATAGTACAATCATTGGCGGGAAAGTTTGATTCTTTTGAAATATCTTAAATATCGAGGAGCAAGAACAAAAAAGCGGATGCATTAAGTAATTTGGCATCGCTAACTTTTGATCATTTTAGTAAACGAATAATGGTTGAGGTGTTAAAAAACAAGTCAATAGAAGAAAAGGTGTTAATGGCCTCATTTGAGGAAACATAATCATGTTGGATGACTTCGTTTGTGGAATATTTTCAAATGGAAGGGTACCAAAAGAAAAAATGGAGGAAAAATGAATTCGGATGAATGCACATATGTATCTTATGGAAAATGGGGTTTTATACAGAAAGTCATATTTAGGACCAAATCTTAGATGTGTAGGACCGAATCAAGCAGCGAATATCATTAGAGAAATGCATGAAGGGGCGTGTAGACAACATTCGGGTTTCAGAACAATAGTGGCAAAAATAATACGATATGGATAATTTTGGCCTAGCATGTATAGGGATACAGAGGAAATAGTGAAGAGGTGCGAAGCTTGTCGAATGCATGCACCAGTATCGCGAATGCCGAAATACAAAATGATCCCAATTTCTTCTGCATGGCCATTTTACAAATGGGCAATAGACATCGTAGGACCATTTCCCGAAGGGGAGCAGGAAATGTGAAATTTCTGGTAGTCACAATTGACTTTTTTCACAAAATGGGTTGAAGCGAAACCACTTTCCACTATCACGGAGAATAAGATAAAGCAGTTTGTATTAGATTACATCGTTTGCAGATATGGTTTGCCAAATGAAATTATGAGTGATAACGGGAAACAGTTCGCCAATAACCCTTTCAAAAGTTGGTGTGAAGAATTGGATATAACGCAAACATTTACATCCGTAGCACATCCACGAGCGAATGGACAAGTAGAGGTAACGAATAGTGAAATTGTGGCAGGAATAAGGGCGAGATTGGGTTTAAGTCAAACTGGATGGGTGGATGAATTATCACATGTATTGTGGGCACACTGGACTACATCAAAAGATAGTATTGGAGAAATGTCATTTAGTTTGGTCTATGGATCAGAAGTAGTGATTCCAGTAGAAATAAGTGTACCAACGCATCGAATAGAAGCTTTTCATGTAGACAAAAATGAAGAAGCTATAAGGGAAAACTTGAATCTTTTAGATGAAAGGCGAATTATGGCAGCAATCTGGCAAGCGGATAACAAACAAAAGATTGCAAGATACTATAACAAGAAAGTTAAATATGTAGAATTTAAGGAAGGGGATTTAGTACTAAGGAACAATGAGGCAAGTCGACAAGCGAACCAAGAAAAATTGGGACCAAGATGGGAAGGACCATATAAAATAGCAAAGGCAAATGGCTATGGGGCATATACATTGGCAACACCATCAGGAAAAGATTTACCAAGAACATGGAATGCAATGCATCTTGTGATGACCCGGAAAATTTTGACTTATTTTGAACCAAATTCTCGATATAATTTAATATTTTCGACACAATAAGCAAAGTCTATGAAGTTGAATCTCAAAATTTTAAACTATTCAATTACCCTTTAATTGTTCTCAACGATTCGCGAACAATTATATGTAAATACATACTATAACTTAAAAACGTAACAAATTGTTGAGTATATGATACTGTGCATTAAACTTATAGGTTGGATTATCTGATTGATATATTCAACTACGGAGTTAAAAGATTATGACAAATGATTCAAGTAAAAGATATTTATTGAGTCTCTTAAGGATTATGATATTATTACGGGTCTCTGTTGAGAGGTCCACGTTGATTTGAGAAATCATTCATTTTTAACGGTATTCTGAAAATGGTAAAGTGTTAGACAATGAAAGTTAGATAAAAGTTAATGTAGAACTAAACTGCATAATATTAAATTGGTTTTGTTTCAATCGTGCGAGAACGTGTTTCGATATAATAAGATTGCTTAATTAAGTGTATTTGTTTAAATAACACATACGATAAATAAGGAATATTAACTGTTAGAATTAGTTATATGAATAATGTGCGATGTGCATTTTATAACATGTTTATTAATATTGAAATTATATATTTAATAATACGATAAAATATAATATTAACTTGGTCATAAAACGAATTGTTATTATATATATTAACAAATAGTGAGACGATGATTTATAGAAGTAAATGACCAAAACACTCAAATGTATAAGTTGTACTTTGAGTGGTATAGTTATGGATAATTTAAGTTTATATTTTGACAAAGGTACGAGTCACGAAACGAAAAGTACTAGTTTTCTCAGCGTACGAAAGGGCGTTCGAAAAACCGGAACCGGGACATAAGTCGAGTGACAACGTACGACTTATCGGAACAAAAATTACAAGTCAACTATGCACGTGAATTTAATATAATATATAATTAATTATATAATTTAAATATATTATATTTATATTATTAAAACATGTCGACAAACAAGAAAACAAAAAATTGTGAGCTGGATTTTGGGGCCATGCGATCGCATGGAAAATATGCATAAAACCCATGCGATCGCATGGGGTCAGATTTTAGGAAAGGTCTATAAATTGAATTCGTTTTTGCTCGATTACACACACACATACCCTCTGCTCTCTTTATATATTATTATTATTATTATTATTATTATTATTATTATTATTATTATTATTATTATTATTATTATTATTAATTAATATTATAATTAATCTTAATACTATTAGTAGTATTATTATTAATTAATATTATACATAAAATACTACGACGAGGTCATGAGCGTGTCACTTCAAAGCAAGCTTTTCGAGCGGGATAGAGCTAAGAAAATTATATGTTATAACTATGGAAGTTATGGGTAATGTTCATGGGTATTATTTCGCAAGTCAAACTTAGTGTTTATCATCTCCGTTACGTCTACGTACTTTTCTGAAATATTGAATCACAATATTGATACGTAAGCATTTATATTTTATCTTTTATAAATTAATAGTGTATACATGTCTAGTGCTCGAGTATATATATTTATACATGTTTGTATGCTAAATTTCATCGTTAAACAGTTTATAATGAATCACGAATTAAATACATATATTACTGGTAAAAGGTATATGATATACATGTTTTTGGAAAGCTAACGAAAAATCAATAACTTTTCATTTAGATATCGAATAGTTTCGATGAACGGATTAAAAGATATGATCAACTGAATTATGATTGACGTTTATTGGAATTGCTTTTGAATCAGCAATTAATATTTAAACAACTTGTTTACGAGATTAATAAAATGGATTTTTGAATATTATCAACCAAGTAAATGAATCCTTATAGAAGGTACATCACGTTTTGTGAACTATTGTCAAAATTGACTTTTTGAAACGACTTTGGATAACTTTTGTATGTCGATCTCGAGCATTAGGATTGTGATACACTATGACCTAACCTAGCTTGATAGACATTTATTGACCAACATATGTTCTCTAGGTTGAGATCTACGATTATTTGATATACCGAGTTTCGGTCACATTACGATGAACAACTGTATGTGCTGCTAAGGTGAGTTTTATTGCTCCTTTTTTAATTGCTTTTGCAATATATATTTTTGGGCTGAGAATACATGCAATTTATTTTAAACGCAATGGATACAAATACATACTTAATTCTACACTAAGTTTGAACCGAAAATCCCTTAGCTTTGGTAGCTAGTAGCTGCCAGTACATAGGATATGGACTGGTGGGCGCGAATAACAGTATATGGATCCATAGGGCTTGACATCCCCATCCGAGCTAGAGCGCTAGCCTTTTAACGGACGTGTGTTATTTGAGTTTAGGATACGTTGGTTTGCGTGTATTAAAACGAATGGGGTATTTATCATTATAACGTTAAAGCTTAGTTACCAGGGTGCTCTGTTATGTAGAATCTATTGACAAACTTTTGATAAACGTTTCTGGATGAAACAACTGAAATCTTGTGATCCACTTTTATGTACAGATTATGCGAAACACTAAAACTATGAACTCACCAACCTTTGTGTTGACACTTGTTAGCATGTTTATTCTCAGGTTCCCTAGAAGTCTTCCGCTGTTTACTTATATGTTATACAAGCTATGTGCATGGAGTCTTACATGGCATATTTTTCGAGGAAACGTTGCATTCACCAAATCATCACCATGTATCTTATTTTGACTGCATTGTCAACAGAAGTACTATTGTAAAATATTATTACGGTGATTATCTATATATAGAAATCATCAGATGTCGAAAACCTTTGATTTAAATATACATTTATGGTGTGTCTTTTCAAAAGAATGCAATGTTTACAAAACGTATCATATAGAGGTAAAATACCTCGCAATGAAATCGATGAATGACGTGTTCGTCCATATAGATTTGGAGCGATCGTCACAGTTGGTATCAGAGCGTTGGTCCTAGTGAACCAGGTCTTGCATGAGTGTGTCTAACTGATTGTTGTTAGGATGCATTAGTAAGTCTGGACTTCGACTGTGTCTGCATGTTAAAAGTTTTGCTTATCATTTCTTGTCGAAAATTACCTGTCTATCATCTCAAGTCTAAACACGTGTTACTGCATTGATTGCATGAATAGTGTATAGACGAATCATATCTTATCATATCTACTACAGTGGATCTTATTTAGCGTTTTTCAAAATTCCCTCCGTGAATTACGGAATCTTTTTACTATATATACGTATGCGAGAAGATGAAGGTATCATCCAGTATTCAACCCTCAATTCATATCAAGAATCATTTCATAACTTTCAGTGATCGCGTTAGATGGCCTCTTCGAATAGACCAAGTCTCTCCAGCTCCGAAGATAGCGTGACGGGACCGCACTGACCGATCAACTACCGTGATTTCTTTAGAAAATGGGGATGGGTTCGCGAAATACTTACCCTATGGAGAAATGAAGAAGGTACTCCATACCACGAGCCGAACTTGCCGCCTAACGTCGGAGTACTCGATCCGCTTACCGGCGAACCTGTTTGCAACACCGTTTTCACTCTTTTCGCCAGGATTTTCCGCCTCGAAGGTCGACTCGATGTAGTTAAAGATAGTATTCGTCCTTTACTTCCGAATCCTAAACAGATAGGATTATTAGAATAAGTTAGAAGACTTCGAACTAAATATCAAGAATTGAAAAATCTTACGGAAGAATGGGTAGAACTAATTCATAAACTCGAGCGTAAAGTAGAAACCCTAGAGGTGACAGTGTTCGATTTGGAAGCTAGGCTCGCATCTACTACGCAGGTACCACAAGATGTACCAACACCAACAGCAACACCCCTAGTACAAGCATCCTCTACAGCACCACAAGCACTGCAATTACCACCAGCTCCGTAGGCACCAACAGCATCACCGTCATCAACAATACCACCGACAACAACACCAACAGTACCATTACCACCACCAACAACCACATCCGCATCACACGCCTCAACATCACAATCTGTACCTCGGATATCAACATCATACGACGATAGGTACCAAGGAGTACCAACAACAATAAATGATGAAGTATTGATTCATAACTTCATTGGAGAAATATCCTACGGCAATTATATAATCTATAATCTTAGAGATTATCTATTCTAGCCCTAACTATAAATCAGATGAGTGAACCAAAAGTAGAAACCCTGACAAGAATGGTGCGTAAGGTACAAGCTAGACTTGTTTTACCAACAGCATCAACAGTACCCTTAGCCTCATCAGCACAGTCAGTGTTGTCAACATCGCCTTTAACATCACAAGCTCCGCCAGTTCAAGAAAGCACCGTGGATATTATTACATGTCAACAACGCGTATATTTGTATCAACGAGTTATGAAATATTAACTCATTCCCTCTGAGAAATTTATATGTATATCTTATATATATAAATTTTTAAACCATAATAAATCCTTCTGTACTAAGCTATTATGTATGGAATTTAACTACTCGGTTAATTCATATTACTAATATGCTATACATTCTTCGTTAGCAACTTAATCATCGTTAACTACAATCTCTATTTCAATTCAATGAATTCCATTTCATAATAAACCAAGTGTATTATTCAATTACATAATTGATTTTACATTTTCATTTTCGACATACTCGAAACTTTCCAGAAAACATCATCTGTGCCTTGTAAGGTTCACAAAAAATTCCACGAGCATCAACACCCTTCACCAAGGAATATCAATAAGAATAAATAATGAAGTATCGATTTCATTAGCGAAATAATTCTCAAAAATTATGTAATCTTTAATATTTTAAAGATTAATCACTTCTAAGTCAAGCCGAAAATTAAATGAGGTTAATATGATATTAACTCATTAAATCTGTATTACATCTGAAGAAAATATACATACATATATTTTCATAAAGACGGTAATAAAAATTCTTTTGTACAAAGTATTAATTGTGAAATCTTTAACGAGTAGGTAATACTTGGGAAATATATAAGTTCACAATTAATATGTTATATTGTACATTCTTCAACTTTGATTCAAAATTTATTAACAATGCTCACAACGATATACAATCGTTTTCATACAAATTCAATTACATATTCTGATATTGACGGATCAGAATCCAAGTCATAACTCAGAACAGGTGACATCATTCTTAGATCTCTATATCTTTCAAAGCTATACTTTGATTTCAAAACTGTGCAAGATCCTTTAGCATTGTTTTTACCAAAAATAACCTTGAAAATTCTTTTCAAATTATCCAGTATTATCAACCATTCAATCAGTCAACGACGACCTTTCAGACTTGTAACTTTGGCATATACGTTTTTGTTACTGAGGAACATTTCATGCTCCACCACATTAGCAGTAAATTTACCAACAACTCCATTGATCTTTGACCTTTCGAAAAATCCTTATACTCATTGAAACCCTATCATGTACTCATCCATGTCTTGTAACGGTAATTGCCATACAAACTACCGGGAATTAGCAATCAGTATTTCGAATATCGCAGCAATTCTACGCCAACAATTATATATATACATATAATGTCTATCTTCTAGACTTACATACTTCGAATGTGAAGTTTCTAAAAAACATCCCAAACTATGAACTAGTTCTCTGAAATTGAAACAATGTTGATGAAGCAGCAAAAACTGTAAACGACCTTAACAGTCAAAAGTTTGATGATAAAGAATAGTATGGTGGTAAAGCTGAGAAAAAGAGAAGGTTTGGAACTGGAAAACAGATTGAGCAAAGTATGAAGGAGGCTGTGGATAAATCACAAAGACTGAACCTGCCTTTAAAGAATCCAAATGATTCAGTGTCTGCTGAAATCCTTAGTAAATACCTTGCTCTTTACTCTAAAACCTTTGCGGACAATATTCTTCATCATCATCATTATCTCAAATATTCTAAGATATCATCATATCTTTCATTATAAATATCCTCGATATTTCTGAAGATATTTTTATAACCATTCTTATTTGAAATCATTCATATCTTCGCGCTATCTGTGTTATGACATAAAAGAAACTATTTTAGTTTCTAAAATCTGAAAAATTCGAAAAAATGGATGTTTTGAAGTAGTGTTGGGAACTGAAGCATGAATTAGTATAATATAATGACACCTGATCAACGTGATTATATTACAGTAAGTCATGCTGAGTTTCTAATGGAACGTGATAAAGGTTCACAGATCCCACCATCATCATGAACCATGTTACATAACTCTTTCATTCTATTTAACCTCTAAATATATCAAGAAAATATATTTCTTGATGATTCGGTCTTTTCCGAATATTCTGGTAACTTGACAAATCAAGATTGTGTTATTACAATTTCTTTCTTAGAACATTAACTATGTTCATTTCGAAATCCATACCTACGAATTCCGGACCTTTATTCGCTTGACTTAAGGTCAGGAAGAGAAATCGAAAGCATAGAGTTCTGAAATATAAAGGAGAATAAAAGCCCGATAACAACCCCAAAAATTTACAAACCATGTATATCAATACGTATTGCAACGTAAAGACACGGGAAAATTAATAACACTATAACCCCAAGATAAAATTAAAAGTAAATAAAATCCTCCGGTGGTAAATGAAAGAGAAGAATAACAGATATGAAGGTTAGGAGTATATCAAGAATCAGAACTGGATGAAGCATTTCACAATCTTTTGGAAGTATGAAATGAGGAAGGAGATGTAGGAGTGATGAAAATAATGAAACGGAAGTGGTTAATTTATAGCGAAATATCATACATAGCAATCGAGGCAGATTACGCATTTAATCAAAGGAAATCTTAATTTCCTTAAAATTCGAAGAATCAAATCTTATTTAGATTATGAAGATTTTCTATTCCTTAAATTCTGGAAATCAATCGTTACTACGTCAAAAGATAATACGAATCTCTATTCTCCATTTCACTCTATTACAATAACTTCTCTCATACGCTTCGAGTAATTGGATTGTTTTATCCATATTATTCAACGGTAATAAAACTCTATTTATCACCTCATATTCGTCATAAAAACATTTTTATTGTTATCCATGACGACCTCACTCAAATTTCGGGACAAAATTTCTTTAACGGGTAGGTACTGTGATGACCCGGAAAATTTCGACTTATTTTGAACCAAATTCTCGATATAATTTAATATTTCCGACACAATAAGCAAAGTCTATGAAGTTGAATCTCAAAATTTTAAACTATTCAATTACCCTTTAATTGTTCTCAACGATTCGCGAACAATTATATGTAAATACATACTATAACTTGAAAACGTTACAAATTGTTGAGTATATGATACTGTGCATTAAACTTATAGGTTGGATTATCTGATTGATATATTCAACTATGGAGTTAAAAGATTATGACAAATGATTCAAGTAAAAGATATTTAGTGAGTCTATTAAGGATTATGATATTATTACGGGTCTCTGTTGAGAGGTCCACGTTGATTTGAGAAATCATTTATTTTTAACGGTATTCGAAAAATGGTAAAGTGTTAGATAATGAAAGTTAGATAAAAGTTAATGTAGAACTAAACTGCATAATATTAAATTGGTTTTGTTTCAAACGTGCGAGAACGTGTTTTGGTATAATAAGATTGCTTAATTAAGTGTATTTGTTTAAATAACACATACGATAAATAAGGAATATTAACTGTTAGAATTAGTTATATGAATAATGTGCGATGTGCATTTTATAACATGTTTATTAATATTGAAATTATATATTTAATAATACGATAAAATATAATATTAACTTGGTCATAAAACGAATTGTTATTATATATATATTAACAAATAGCGAGACGATGATTTATAGAAGTAAATGACCAAAACACTCAAATGTATAAGTTGTACTTTGAGTGGTATAGTTATGGATAATTTAAGTTTATATTTTGACAAAGGTACGAGTCACGAAACGAAAAGTACTAGTTTTCTCAGCGTACGAAAGGGCGTTCGAAAAATCGGAACCGAGACATAAGTCGAGTGACAACGTACGACTTATCGGAACAAAAATTACAAGTCAACTATACACGTGAATTTAATATAATATATAATTAATTATATAATTTAAATATATTATATTTATATTATTAAAACATGTCGACAAACAAGAAAATAAAAAATTGTGAGCTGGATTTTGGGGCCATGCGATCGCATGGAAAATATGCATAAAACTCATGCGATCGCATGGGGTCAGATTTTAGGAAAGGTCTATAAATTGAATTCGTTTTTGCTCGATTACACACACACATACCCTCTGCTCTCTTTATATATTATTATTATTATTATTATTATTATTATTATTATTATTATTATTATTATTATTATTATTATTATTATTATTAATTAATATTATAATTAATCTTAATACTATTAGTAGTATTATTATTAATTAATATTATACATAAAATACTACGACGAGGTCATGAGCGTGTCACTTCAAAACAAGCTTTTCGAGCGGGATAGAGCTAAGGAAATTATGGGTTATAACTATTGAAGTTATGGGTAATGTTCATGGGTATTATTTCGCAAGTCAAACCTAGTGTTTATCATCTCCGTTACGTCTACGTACTTTTCTGAAATATTGAATCACAATATTGATACGTAAGCATTTATATTTTATCTTTTATAAATTAATAATGTATACATGTCTAGTGCTCGAGTATATATATTTATACATGTTTGTATGCTAAATTTCGTCGTTAAACAGTTTATAATGAATCACGAATTAAATACATATATTACTGGTAAAAGGTATATGATATACATGTTTTTGGAAAGCTAACGAAAAATCAATAACTTTTCATTTAGATATCGAATAGTTTCGATGAACGGATTAAAAGATATGATCAACTGAATTATGATTGACGTTTATTGGAATTGCTTTTGAATCAGCAATTAATATTTAAACAACTTGTTTACGAGATTAATAAAATGGATTTTTGAATATTATCAACCAAGTAAATGAATCTTTATATAAGGTACATCACGTTTTGTGAACTATTGTCGAAATTGACTTTTTGAAACGACTTTGGATAACTTTTGTATGTCGATCTCGAGCATTAGGATTGTGATACACTATGACCTGACCTAGCTTGATAGACATTTATTGACCAACATATGTTCTCTAGGTTGAGATCTATGATTATTTGATATACCGAGTTTCGGTCACATTATGAACAACTGTATGTGCTGCTAAGGTGAGTTTCATTGCTCCCTTTTTTATTTGCTTTTGCAATATATATTTTTGGGCTGAGAATACATGCAATTTATTTTAAACACAATGGATACAAGTACATACTTAATTCTACACTGAGTTTGAACCGAAAATCCCTTAGCTTTGGTAACTAGTAGCTGCCAGTACATAGGATATAGACTGGTGGGCGCGAATAACAGTATATGGATCCATAGGGCTTGACATCCCCGTCCGAGCTAGAGCGCTAGCCTTTTAACGGACGTGTGTTATTTGAGTTTAGGATACGTTGGTTTGCGTGTATTAAAACGAATGGGGTATTTATCATTATAACGTTAAATCTTAGTTATCAGGGTGCTCTGTTATGTAGAATCTATTGACAAACTTTTGATAAACGTTTCTGGATGAAACAACTGAAATCTTGTGATCCACTTTTATATACAGATTATGCGAAACACTAAAACTATGAACTCACCAACCTTTGTGTTGACACTTGTTAGCATGTTTATTCTCAGGTTCCCTAGAAGTCTTCCGCTGTTTGCTTATATGTTATACAAGCTATGTGCATGGAGTCTTACATGGCATATTTTTTGAGGAAACGTTGCATTCACCAAATCATCACCATGTATCTTATTTTGACTGCATTGTCAACTGAAGTACTATTGTAAACTATTATTACGGTGATTATCTATATATAGAAATCATCAGATGTCGAAAACCTTTGATTTAAATATACATTTATGGTGTGCCTTTTCAAAAGAATGCAATGTTTACAAAACGTATCATATAGAGGTCAAATACCTCGCAATGAAATCGATGAATGACGTGTTCGTCCATATAGATTTGGAGCGATCGTCACACATCTGAAGAAATTTTACACTTAATCGCTATACGCCTAAGGCAGTCTGATCATCTGTCCAAAAAAGCATGTAGTATCAAGCAAATGTAAAATTTGAATTTTCGTGTATAATAAAGAACCAATAAATTGTTACAATTCTTGATATATATATAGCGAATTCAGAAAACCAGTATCTGCCCACTTAAGGGATGCATCTAGCTCCCGATGGTAGACATCCTCCGAAATGTAAATCATTATGGATAGGAATACACAAATGGCTAAGCGATATTTGCTATCCGCCAAACCAATTCCGTAGTCTAGATATCTTCGAATAATACAAGGAACTAGGTCTTCAAATCATAACAATAGTAAAACATAATACAATTGGATTTTTTTTAGTAAAATTGGTTTTTTTATTATTTTTTTAATGTAACATGAGTTTATAGTGGGGATTATAGCCAAAATGCCCATTCCCAGCAAGTTTCTTGCGCTGGAGCCCAAAAAAAAAAAAATTTGCCAGGTTGTCCTCGCAAGACGTAAGGTGCCTTGCGAGTTACCCTCGCAAGGTGCAAGCTTGCGTCCTTGCGTCTTGCGAACTTGCGACCTTATCTGATCAGATGTTGGATTTTCAGATAAGATTTAGTAAGATTTCTTAGATTTTTGTCGGATAAGATTTTACCCTATTTATAGTATGACCCTGGAACTTTGATTTCACAGTCTCATAAAAATTCCATCCTTGTGCAATTCATTGATTAAAGGCACTTTAAGGTACTAATTTAAGCATTTTTCTTCACTAATTATAGTATTTATTTTTTGTTTGTATGATGATTATTTTTAATTAGTTTGTTATTTATAGTTAATCTCAGTTAATATCTATGGACAGAAGAGCTAGAACTTCACACTGACCATCACAAGGAGAGTCATCACAACAAGTTGCTGAAAGGCAACGACTATTAGCCGACCGTCCCATTCTTCCTGGTATTAACGTTGTTGCTCAAGGTGGTTTTTCCGCGTACTGGCGGGGAATAGATGCTGGAGCTTTTCTATATCGTCAAGTTAATGAGTACTATCCCAGACTTGTTAGGGAATTCTATGCTAACTATGTGTTTGATCCACGTAAACTGAAATGTGTTCATGTGAACATGTTTGGTTATTCCTACGATTGGACGTTGGAGGAGTTTGGTGAGATTCTGGATATTCCAGATGGAGATTTCAAGTTTTTCGGTCTTAGCAAGGATGTGAAAAAGGCCCCGAGGAGGTCAGCTACAAGAAATTCATTCTCAGCTTCTGGGTTTGTTTTGGGACTATGTAAACCTGGTTTTTACATGCCAAACAGTGGTCCTGTCATTATCAGGGAGGAAGATATTCAGGACCAGTATCAACAGATGATGAATGGCATCAAGAAGAATGTCATGTTTCGAGATGATGCTGATGTGGAGCTATCTGTAACTGAAGTTTTGATTTTGATGTGTTTGCTCGAACAAATCCCAATTAATCTGGCATATGTGGTTGCTAATCAGATGGCAGGATTGCCTGCAGCTGGTGGGAGTGGATTGCCGTATGGCATGTTGTTGAACAACTTCTTTGCTGATGAAGACGAGTTGGTGTATCCTTCTGATCGAGAAGTGTTGAATGCTCAGATTATGTATGCTGCTCCAATTTAATTAATCTTGGTTGATCATGTAATAAAGTAGGTCGTAAGGCCTTTTTTACTACTGGTTAATGAAATGGTATTTTAATTTTAGCCTATCTGTTTTATTGGTCATTTTAATTTTCAGTACAAGTTCAAGGACGACGGGAGTAATTTGGTCAATAACTTTTATAAGCTTACACTTAAGCACTAGATAAATATTTGTAAACATAGATGGACATATACATTAACAGTAGTTAAACAAATAAAAAAAAAACTCAAACAGCAGCAACATAAAATAGTAATCATAGCATACACAAAGACGCAAAACAAGCCTTGCGAGACGCAAGACGCAAAGTTTGTGGATCTTGCGTGCTTGCGTCTTTGCATCTTGTGTTTTTTATTATTAGGTTATAAACCTAATAATAACATTCACTTGACACACACACACTTCACAAATACGCACAGACGCAGAGAAGCAAATTACGTGAAACCTAGCCAAATGCAAATACGCAAAGATCCATCATCTTCTCTCTCATTCAAACAGTAGATCGTAACCACCATCACCACCTGCACTACCACCAGTTCATCCATCGTATTCACCACCACCACCACGTACCAGCGTCTACGTCACCAACTACGTCACCATCTTCTTCGTCTGCTCCATTTTAACTACGAAATAAATCAAGATATCAACCTAATAAAAATGGCAAATCTGCAGGTTAGTTATTCCTTCACTATATATGTTAGTTATTTGGGAGGTGTATATCAATTTCATATGTTCATAGATAAATCTGAAAATGTGCACACCAAATGTTCGATGAAATTTCTCTGTGATAATCATCATTATTAAACCGTATTCTTTCTTTTTTTAATAATGGGGTATATTATGTCTTGTTTTGTATAGTGTTTTGGTGAAACAACAATTTGTTGCTGGTCAAATTAATTTGACTGTCCAGGCGCAATGGTCGTTTTGCGTCCTTGCGTTCCGGACACAATCAAGTCGCAAGACCATATTTGCGACCTTGCGTACCTGTAGTTTAGGACTCAAGACCAATTTTGCGTATTTGCGTATCATATGCTGATGTTGTTATTGTTAATTTTACAGGGATGGGTTGAAGGTAAACTGACGATGAAGAATAAAATAAGTATTATAGGTGATGTGAAGAAAGTAATGACCGAAAATCAAATAAAAATATTTAAACAAACGTGTTTTGGTGTATGGTTAGATCTTGAATACATGGGAAACGATCCCGGACTTGTACATGCAATGCTCCAACGTAAAACTGTACGGTCGGAAGGTATTGATGATGATAAGTACCCCGAGGAGCAAGATGACATATGGTTTAGATTTAAGCCTAATTTTTCTATTAGATTTGGTCGCCGTGAATTTTGTCTAGTAACGGGGTTTTTGTTTGGTACCCGTACGGATATGGCACATTACATCCCTAAAAATTATGAAAAAGAGACAGCTCCAATTAGACAACGTTTATTTCCGTCCATTAAAGAGAGCACAAACATTTTGATTGGTGATATTGAAAAGAAGCTTCTAAAAAGTAGTCGGGTTGGTGTTTCGGACGATGATGTGGTTCGACTAGCAATCATATTAGTTGTAGAGAGAGCTTTTATGGGTAAACAATCTGCCCATGTGGTGAACAAGAAGTTCTTATATTTAGTTGAAGATTTTTCAAGAGTTAATAAGTACCCATGGGGGTCTCGTATATGGGAACCGACTTACGAAGCGGTTAGTGAAGGGTTCGGTGTTCGGGAAAGCCAATTAGAGAGCGGAAAGGCGTACACTTTGGCGGGATTTATATGGGCATTTAAGGTAACGACATGTTTGATTTCAAATAGTTTTATTATTTAAAGATAATATATATATTGATATTGTTTAAACAAATGATTTGTAGATTTGGATCCTCGAGGGTTTACAATTGGTAGGACGTTGGGCCCCGGATCCGACCATTCAGACCGATGGGGCAAAGGAAGGATGTGTTCCATATACGTACTTATGTAAGTTTCTGTCGTGAACCAATGAGATATAAATTGAGTAACATCAGCTACTCCAAACAGTCGTGCTGCTGCAATAACATGTCCGCAAGGTATGCCTGATCCCTGCCACTACCCACATGAACAAACTTTATCTGCTAGATTAACGAGGCCATTTTTTCGTCCATCGCGCACTTCTACTAGATTGTTTGTCGATGGAATTGCTTGCAGTCTTCTTGACTTTTTTGTCCTCTTGGCTAGTTTATGTTCAGCATATGAAGTAACAGTTGAAGTAAGGCTAACCGATTGGTTGCGATGTTTGAAATACCAATCTTGTACTGAAGCGCGAAAAATTCCAATAACATGCAAACAGGTAGTTTTCGAGCATGTACGGATAGTGCATTAACAGACTCTACATTGTTGCTAGTAAGGTATGAATACCTAACATGTTCCGCTCTACTTCTAGACCATTTGTGGAACCCGACATCACTTAAAATTTTGTAAGACGCTTTCAATCTTCTTCGAAATATATCAAGATGATCCTCAAAATCCGACGCACGATAAGCTTTGACCATTTTCCAATAATGCCATTCAAAATATTTGAATTTGTTCGATTTACTTTTAATGCTTGCAAACAAATGACGAGCGCAGAAACAGTGAAACGCTTCGGGGAACACGGTTGAAACACCATGTGCTATTGGCAAACCTCGATCCGAAATAAAAGTAAGCTCTGACATACGATCAGCCATTCCCCAAGTCATCAAATGGTCTCGTAGGTTGCCCAAAAACCAATCCAAAGACTCCTTTGTCTCGCCGCCAGCAATTCTATAAGCCAATGGCAAAATTCCATTATTGCCATCCATCGCAACAGCAACTAAATTTGTACCCAAATATCCTGCCTTCAAATACGCTCCATCGACGATGATTATCGGGCGACAATGTTGAACAAATGATCGAATCTGTAGGAATGAACAATGTTAAAACAAATATGTTTTTAATTTTTTAATCGATACGCAAGGAACGCAAAATTTAAAATATACATATTAAATGGTAATAGTGATACTTACAACTACGCCAAGGGAATAATAACACATCAGAAATCTATTTTCTTTGTCTGTGATCAAATTAGTTACGCTTCCGGGGTTGTGAATCTTAATGTTATGTAGGTAAATTGGAAGCATTTGGTACGACTCTTCACTACTCCCACGAAGCATCTGTAATGTATGACATTTGGCCCTCCATGCTTGATTGTAAGATATGCTGACACCAAATCGGCTGCCTATATCCGCACGTATATCGTTTGCTTTATATTCCTGGTTTGCAGATTTGAATGAATCCACAAGCATGCTACCCAACACCTTTTTGGTTGCATGTTTATTGTTTCCCATAATTAGTGTGCGTGAGCATGTGTGTACGTCATGCAGTTTCTTTACCATAAAGTTTTCAGTGAATCATATTCTGTAAGCACTACATTTCCACTCACAGTTTGGCAACACACATTTAGCGGTGTATCGAGATTTGTCTGACTTTACAGGCTTTATTTGGAAGTTTTCTTCAAGACATTTTGTAAATAGGGTGTTTATAAACTCTTCTTTGTTCAAGAAAGTTTGACGGACTTTAATTAAATCTGACACCCTATACATGGTTGGTATTTCAGTCGTCTGTTCACGCTCTTCCTCATGCTGACTCAAAAGAGTTGGCATATTCCAGAACGGATCTTGCTTTTCTTCTTCATATTGGAATTCTGCGTCTCCGCCTTTTCCTCCATCTGAATCACTATCTTCGACAAGAGGTACCTCAAACGGGTGGTCTAATTCTTTAATTTTACATACGTTTTCAAGACCATAGTTATGCAAATCAAACTCTTCTGTGTTAGGAAGTGGCAATTCAGGTTCTTCCGCTTCCAAATTGTTACTTGCAAGGTTTTCTTCGGTATCATTTTATAGTAATAATTGTTGTGGTTGGTGTTTTGGTGGTTTTGGTGGTTTTGGTGATTTTGGTTTTTTTAGTGTGGGTGTTTCTTGGTTTTGTTGTAGTAGTGGCTGGTTTGTCTAGAATTTTGTTTCTGGAATCCGTTGTGGCTGATGCATTATTACTCTATCGACAATATAAATATCAATAGGAGCATTTACAATTGCATATTGTAAAAACTCTAGAAAGTCTTCATCATCATCAGTAATATCAAAAACTTGATTATTAAAAACGTATCTCATTGAAACAGCTGCATTCGGTGGGAATTGAATCTTTTTAAGAACATTTTTTAACAATATTCTCCTATTCATTGGTTTTACGGGCGCAATTGGGAGTCTTAACCGAATTCTAAAACAATCTCGTGGCATATATATGGGTATGTTGTTAATGTACTCAAAAGAACCCCCACAACATATATTAAGAACAAATTTATCATCATTAACACAATTCATAATGACAAAAATTAGTGAAAAAGTGGTTAAAATAGTACCTTAACGTGGGTATAAGCTCTGCATTGAAAAATTTTGAAATATTTATGAGACTGTGATTTCAAAGTCTCAGGGTCAATCTATATATAGGGACAAAATATTATCCGTAAAAATTTAGGATATCTGACGAAATCTTATCCACAAAATCGTATTTCTGATCATATAAGGTCGCAAGCTCGCAAGACGCAAGGACGCAAGCTTGCGCCTTGCGAGGGCAACTCGCAAGGCACCTTGCGTCTTGCGAGGGCAATCTGAAAATTGTTTTTTTTTTGAGCTTCAGCGCAAGAAACTACATGGGAATGGACATTTTGGCTATAATCCCTTTATAGTGTAGACCCGCTACACTCTCTTAGTAAAAAAGTGGAAGAAAGTATTGACTTATCATTTCAATTTCAAAATGAAAAATATATATAGTACAATTAGTTCTTTAATTTATGTAATGCGATTACAAAGAGTTTCGTCCATTTAAAAAAAAGAAGAAAAGAATTCAAGCTCCTCTAATGAAGCTAAGGTATTTCTTCTCTGTCACGGTTTTTGTTTTGAATGGAATCTCTTTGGAACTTAAATTTTATTTTTATTTTTTTTATGTAACAAGAGTTTATTTTGCAGACCTGCTACACTATCTTAGTAGTAAATATAATCACGTAAAGAATGATTAAATTAGCCAAATGAATATTTTTTTTGAAAGGCCAAAATTTCATTAAAAAAGAAAAGAAGTACAAGGCATAAGAGGCAATGCCTATATTAGAAAAAGAAAGGAACTAAGCTAGCCTAACATACAATATAAAGAAGGACAACATCGGAAACTAAAACTATCCTTGATCAACGAAACAGTTCGGGTTTAAAAGCCATTGAGACCATATGAGATTATGCTTCCGGGAACGGTTGGAGATCCACTCGAAAGATTTCAATTGGATATCATTGAGCAGCATTGGACCGGTAGACTTTTTCTTTCTAAAAATAACATTGTTACGATGAACCCATAGACAATATCCGGTGACCCACTCAACGGCTTGCCATAACTTTGATGTAGAAGTTGAACCGTTACTAGTATAGGAGCCCGTAAATCTATCACTCAAACAGGGAAAGTCGACATAACTGATGTTCCACCATCGAGAAACTCTAGACCAAACGTCTTTAGCAATCGCACAATCACATAAGGCGTGTTTCAAAGTTTCAACTTCATTATTACAAAACGGACATAACAAAGTATCAAGATCTATACCCCTCTTATCAAGCTCTGATAAAACCGGAAGACGCACGCCAAATAAAAATCACAAGTTTTTGGGGAACCATTTTGTTGCGAACAGTGGGGATCGAGGCAGGAGCATCGTGTAACAACTTTTGATTGATTAATGATGATAAAACAAAAGTGTGGAAGCTACCTGAGGGGTTAAGATTCCATTACCAACCATCTTTAGCACCATCAGAGTATTTGAAATCTTCTATCAACTTTTGTAAATCTATGAGTTCAGCTTCTGTTCATCAAGATGAAATTCTAGACCAGATCCAATTCGGGACCCAATCATTAGACCCACTTATGCGAGTGAGACTATCCATAACCAAGACTTCTGCGTCAACTTCTAGACGGAATAACCGAGGAAATCTTTCTTGAAAAGATCGATCACCTAACCAAACGTCTTTCCAAAACCGAGATGAGTCTCATGCATTAACTGTTCTTACAAAAGAATTGGAAAACTGAATTTGCAACTCGTCAATGCATCGACCAGCTTTTCGTATCCCATTCCAAGTGGAGGACCTGCTTTGAACCATATTAAAATTATGAGATCCCAACCCCCCATCCCTCCCGTATAAACTTTGTATGATCTTGACCCAAAATGAATTGGGTTCATTATGGAACCGTCACCACCATTTCCCTAGGAGAGCAAGATTTTTTTGCTTTGAGAGACCCGATATTTAACCTCCCGCCCTCATAGGAAAGTAAAATGTTTTCCCATTTGACCCAAGAAATTTTTGTGTTATCGCCGACCCGCCCCAAAAGAATTTACGTCTCATACCTTCTAGCAAGTTAATGACTTTTGAAGGAGCACGGAATAGGGAAAAAGCATACAACGGGAGGCTACTTAATACCGCTTTAATTAAAGTGAGTCAACCCCCGAAAGACATCGCCTTTGATTTCCAATCCGCTAATCTAGATTTGAACTTATCAATTACTTTATCCCAATCGGTAATGCTTTTCATTTTTTGGTCAATTGGCACTCCGAGATAAGTAAAGGGAAATGAACCAACTTGACATCCCATATATTCTGCCATACCAAGGATCACATTATTCGAAACACCAACACCGTATAAGCAACTTTTATTAAAATTGACTTTTAACCCCGAAAAAATTTCAAAACATTGCAGTAGCTTAAAGAGATTACCCGCATTCTGCTTGTTCCACTCTCCGAAAAATATTGTATCATCGGTGTATTGGAGATGAGAAACCACAATCTTATCGGCACCAACTTCAAGCCCTTTATACATGTTAGCTTCTAGAGCATGTTTCATAAGAATATTGAGACCCTCGACCGCAATGATGAATAAGTAGGGAGATAATGGATCGCCTTGACGGACACCCCTTTGAAGCGGGAATTCTTGAGTGGGAGAACCATTAACGAGAATTGAAATGGAAGCGGAATTAAGACATGAGGAGATCTAGAGACCCATTTTTCGCCAAAACCCATAAGTTTAAGGATGCAAATTAGATAATTCCAACTTATACTATCAAAAGCTTTTTCAAAGTCGGCTTTAAATATGAGACCTTTTTTCTTTTCAAATTTAAGGTTTTCAACAATCTCATTAGCCACTAAAATTCCATTTAAGATAAAATGCCCCTTTATAAAAGCACTCTGTTCAATACCAACGATTCTATGGATAACCTTTTGAATATGATTCGTAAGCATTTTTGACACGATCTTGTAGTAGCTACCGATGAGACTGATCGGTCTATATTCACCTAGATTCGTCGGATCTTTTCTTTTTGGAACAAGTGTAAAAAAAGAGGCGTTACAGCCCTTGGATATACACCCGGTATCCCAAAACCAATCTATGGCTCTTTTTAAATCATCATGAATCAACCAATAAAACTTTTTGAAGAAGCCCATATTAAATCCGTCCGGTCCCGGGGCTTTGGAAGGATCAAAATTTTTGATCGTATCCCATAACTCTTCATCCGAAAAAGGGGCTTCAAGTAACGCTAGATCTTCTTCGGTAAGTTTTTAGAAAGATAGGTTAGATAGGCTGCCGAAATCAGGGAGGTAGGGAGATTTATGTTCGAAGATTTTTTTGTAGTAATGGAAGATTTTGTTTTTTATTTTGCTCGAGTTTTCTTCCCAACATCCGTCAATGTAAAGACCCCGGATATTAGAACAACAATTGTTTCTTCTTATTGTAGAGTGAAAAAAAGAGGTATTATCATCACCCTCCGCGGCCCATTTCAACCTTGCCTTTTGTTTGATCATACATGTCTTTTCTTTTTCTTTTTGATCCATTTAGCCCTAACATTTAGCCATTCGATTCTTTCATTTTCATCTAATGAGCCCATATCAGCCTTTGTTTCGAAAAAGTCAGTTCTAGTTTTGTAGCTTTCTAATTCAGAGTCAAGAGCCCCATATTTATTTTTACTCCACACTCGCAAGGCATCTTTAACATTTTTAAGTCTATTTCAAAACAAGCAATCAGGTCGAGTGTCAGACACTTCTTTACTCCAAGCAGCAATAATCACATATTCAGCGTCTTTGTTTTCAAGCCAAATATCGAACAACTTGAAAGGTTTTGGCCCGAAATCAACATTATTATCACGCAATAACAGCGGGCAGTGATCAGATGTATTCCTATCTAAGCACGTGACTGAAACATCACCCCATGATTGTAAGAAATTCTCAGAAACCAAGAAGCGATCAATTTTACTGAATTTCTTACCATCATCACTTATTCTAGTGAAACGCTTACCTGTTAACGGCACATCGATTAGGTGATTCTGCTCAACGAAATTATTAAACAAAGTCGCTCTTCTTTCGATGAAAATACAATTTTGTCTCTCATCTTCCGAACGCACCTCATTAAAGTCACCACCGATAACCCAATCAACGTCATTAACATTCATGATTTGATCGAGGGAATCCCAGAATTTCCTTTTATCTCTATCTTTATGGGGCCCATAGACGTTCACTATAATACACTGCCGAGACTTTCCCCTCCAGGAGCCTTTAATAGCAAGAAAATATTCTTTTTCTACCGCATCATCAACAACAAACACCGAAGGATCCCATATTAAGAACATACCACCAGACTTGCCTATTTTTGGTTTTTGGATAGATCAGAAATTTGAATTACCCCAAATTATTTCGATCCAACTTTCATTAACTTCATTACATCTACTCTCTTGAATTGCCACAATATCATGATGAACATCTAAACGCAATTTCCTAAACCAACCAATCTTACTATCTTCCCCATCCGAACTACCAAAACCTCTGATATTAAATGACATTATCTTCATTATAAAACACATATATTCGATTGAACTAACTAGGGTTTTATTGGGTTTTATCAACCCAACGCAACCCTAATGCATTACCAAATTCATTTAAGCCCACACATGAGATAGAATCATTGGAATTAGGGTTGGATCTCATACCTTCTTTTGTATGGAAAGAGGAATTGGAGGCTTTACTTGCTTTTGGGACTTGACGAGCTAAATGTTTAAAATACATTATTCTTGAAGAGGCTTTCCAGTTACACATCGAATTTCAAGCTTGGGCACGACGAGTTCGATCCTTTGCTGTTACTCTTTCTTTTGATTGGAGAGAGTTTATTTTGGATCTATTCTTCAGAAGGATTTTCTATTTATGTTTGGAAGGTGAAGTGATTGACTAATTTGGGTACTGTTTTAGGGGTGAAGGGGTTTCAAATAGCTTAGTGATACGAATGGGACTTGAGGGGGGTGTTTCATTAACTTGGTGAATTTGGTCAGAAGTATGGGATTGAGTTCGACATAGAGGTGTACTAGGGATTGGGGAAAGACTTTTGATCGAGATTGGGGCACAAGAAGAAGAAGGTTTCAGATTAGGAGGAGGATTGGATGCAGAAAACGAATCATCTGGGATTTGAGAGGTGGGATTGGAAAGTTGAAAAGAGTCAGAAAGATGTGGGGGTTGATTAACCGTGTGGGTTGGAGGGGTATTGGGCTTAGTATCGGAGATGGACTCATCATTAGAAAGTTGGGCTTGTGTGGATTGGGAGGAATCATTTGTTTGGGTGAAAAAATGGTTAGGATACGTTTGGGCTTGTGGGGAAATTTTTAGCTGGTTTACAATTAGATCGGGCTTGTGCTTGGGGAGCAGATTGGGCCATTTGAGGTTTAGGAGATGGACATTTATCTTTTGGAGATGGATTTTTACAGTTTACCTATATGGAATGTGGAGGGGTTTTTGGCTCGTGGATTTATGTTAGGAATGGGGGGAAACAACTTTGTCAGGTTTAAAAAAGGAGTGGTCACCTGGGCTTTTGCTATGATTATCATTTGTCTTGGGACTCTGAATGTCATTATTACCGCAGCTAAAATTTTCTGCAGTCCCCATACACTTAGAAAAACGTTCACCTGACTCTTCATCTTTCCTTACCGAAATGACAGTTTTCGGTACTGACTCTTCATCTGAGCAATCTTCCATTTGAGACTCATGGTCAGAAATATCCTCATCAAAAAATGTATCATCATCTTCTAAATCAAGCTCAAGGATTTCCCTATATTCTTCGAACACACTTACATAGAAGACAGTTGTCTTAGTTTTAACACCAACCGTTTCTTGAATAGGTTTTACACCATGAACTTTTACAAGGACCTTACCCGAGACCAGATTTTGATCTTGTTCATTAATTTTGCAGTTGTTGAGCTGTAGGACTGGTCCCCACTATGATGCAATTTTTCAGAAATTGTTCTCAGTCCAGTGGGAAATCGGTACGCCAACAATAGATAACCATGCTAGCCTTCCAGGAATAGTGTGCTTATTGTCCCATCTCTTAAGATTTGGTAACCAACGTTTTAGATTATGATTTTCATTTGCAATGATGTTGTCTACCATTTTCTTAGATTCAACTGTGATCATAAGGTGTAAACCACCCATGTATTTTATGGTGAAATTAGCAAGACCTTCTTCTCTACATAACACATTTATTTGCTCCAAGACATCAAGATTTGAAGCTTCCCCGAATAAAGATCATTGAAAAATATCATCATAGTTGTTGACATCATCTAACTCAACACATCTGTCATTGTTAATATTTGACTGATTTTGTTTTGAGGAAGTATGAGGAAAAGGGGGGAGGGGGGGAGGATTAGTAGGTTTGGGAATGTGCTGATTGGGGATGGGTATGTTGTTAGGGAAGGTAGAGGGATGAGTAGGTTGTTGTTTCATATGAGAAGATGCATGTTGTGGTACATGATTTGTATGTGGAGTTGTTGGATCTTGATGCTGGTTCGAGAAGATTTTTGTTTTGAAGGGTGGATGAGGTGGGTTTGAATTTGGAGGATGATTGGGTGGATTAGGAACGTTTGGTTTTGGAGGATGATTGATATGAATATTGGAGTTGTGATTAGGGTTTGGGTGGTATGCTCGACTTTGAAAATAGGTTTTGACCGGTCGGTTGTTTTGAATGTTATGGCGATTTCTACCAATATGTGTTGAATCAAGAGCAGGAAAAGATTTGAGATATTCCTCAGAATGCCATTGATTGTGGAGATTTGGATGTAGGAAACGACTGGTTTGTAGGTTAGGATTGACATGAGAATTAGGGTATGTATGAATATGGGGATAAACTGTCTTTTCGGCTTTTGATTTGAAAACACGCAGGTTTCGATCATCTAATTGAATCTTACTCAACTGATCTGCAAATCGATCAGGGTCATTAACGTTAAGATATCTTACAACACCGAACCTTTGGCCATTTGCCAGTCTTCCTCTAGCCATGTAGATTTCAGCAACATTTCCATACTTTTTAAACAATTGCCATAGATCTGGAACATCCCAGGTTGGAGGATAGTTAAAAAATAGGAACGATGTAACCCTTTTGTCTATCACCCTTGAAGCAGTATGTCGATAACCATTACCCGTGTAGCTGTTATTCACCGTCGCCGTGCTCTTTCCCTTGCCACCACCTGCTAGACGCTCACCGGAAACCCTAGCTCTCTCTCTCTCTCTCTCATCGCTCTTTCCTATTATAATACTCCAATATATTATTTATTTCACAACCTTTATATTTGACTTAGCCAAATGAATGGATAGATTATCTTTGAGAATGAAGGTGTATCTTTTTTATTCAAATTACATCAAAGGAATCACGATCTTAATAAGGTTAACAATACATCAATATCGATATATTATAAGCACAAAAATTCTTTGATAATATCTTAACCCCTATTGATGCAAATTTTCAGTAATTGTTACACTTTATCACATCCCTAAAAAAATTGTCACTAAAGTTAATCATACATAACAAATACAAATTTACGTCTACTCAATTTATCTTTAAAGACACATGACACCTTAGGTTGCCTCGAGATCAAGACTCTTAAAGTATTACTCCATTAAAACTCATGCGAGATTATTCAAGAACAAAGTTATTATATAGAGAAAGAAAGAATAGTAAGGGAAGAGGGAAACATGGAAGGAAACTGTGTGTGGAATATACGACACAAACAAATTTGACCTTAAAGAGATAATGACACTTATTATTTATTAATATAAAGTGTACACATTTATACATAACAATCACTTATTTTATAACTATATATGTGTGATTTCCATTATCTTACATCACCTAGTTAGCTTCCAGGTATAGATACCTAAGTTACCTTTAAATTTACTTGGTGATCAATTGGTGTAGCATGTTTATTTATCAATATTTCATATCCATTAACAAAAGGACATTTGTAGATTACTCGATACCCTAAAAAGCCGTTAATCTATGAGTTAATATTTAGAATATAGAATCAATATTGAAGACCTAGGATTATTAGAAATTAGAACAAATTTGGTTGGACGCAAGTAAAAAACAGGTGGAAAAGAAATGAGGTGTCATTATAAGAATATTATAATTATAATATATAGAATAGAATTTTGATTTTGATTGATTTGATGATGACGGGGATAATTAACTAGTTAAGAATGCTGATAATATATGTAATAACTCTGATTAGCCAGAAACTAATGGGTTTAGATCCAATCACCAATTTAATTACATATGTTTAAGAACAAAATCATTGAGTTGGAAATTTGGAAACAAGAGTGAGGTCTGTCGGTATAAAGATGACACCCAATTATATAATTCTTAATTATAGTGTGCAAGCACCTTAATTAAGTTATTAATAAACCTTAATTAGTGTCTTAAAAAAACTCAAAAGCATTTGTACTATGGAATCCTTTCCACACCATGCGCATCTTTAACAAAAAAAAAATCATTTTTTGAAGACAATTACACAAGTAGTCACCGTGGATCGCTACGATCCAAACATTCAGATGCAACTTTATCTCGATATTTTATTTCCTAAACACCTTACACCTATTAACCAAATAATTATAGAATTGTAATCCCAAGCCAGTCTATAGAATCTCTCTAATAATCTCTTTTTCTCTTTCACACACACAATTAGTTTCATCCTTATCCTTAATTACCACAGTTGTCGTTACCTTAATCAAAGTTAAAACATTGTAAATTACTCTAGTGAACTTATTAAGCAATACGCTAGTCTTATCCTTCTTGATTAAGATAGCATTAGTTAAATTAAACTAAAAACAAAGTTGTAAGTAAATATAATAATTAAAAGGTTTTTAACTAGGAACTATTAATGGGTGAATAAGCCTTGTCATGATTCTATATATATAGAGGTCTATGGGTTGGGATTAGTTTGTGGGAGTTGAACAGTTGAAATAAAAAGTACTTTTAAATGGTAAATGAACCAATAAACGGTTAATGATCATTTCTGACAAAAATAAAAGTTCGGTTTGTGTCATTCAATTCGTACCATCGATGTGTCGATATAAAACTAGATTTAACTTAAGTTTCTCATGTAGTGGGTATTATTTTACAAGTTGGGTACTTTTGTGTATGTATGGTTTTTATTTAGTTTAGAAGCCTATATATATTTTGTTTAGAAATCTAATGAACTTAATTCAACTGTTGTTACGTTGAAATTCACACGGCGTGGATTTAATAACATGGCAATAAGTCACCTCCATTAGTGTTATCGGGCGTGAGTTTGGACATGGGTGGGTTTTCAACATGATAAGTAAAGAACGTGGGATCTTTTGATTAGTCGATTTTACTATTATTACTTTTATTAAATTATTTTATACCAAGTATAATAATTATATACTATTATATTTTCGTTATCCTAATTTAACCCAATCTACCATTCATATTATACCACATAAACACCACACTTCTCACCATACCCCTAACTCACACACACTAACACAACATTTTCAACTCACACCCTTACGTCATAATAAAACCTCAACTCAAACACACGCCACCCCACTCACATTCTCGTAACGAATGGTTTTACACAATCAATAAATACGATTTTTACATTTTTATAAATATACAATGTTTGTATCCACCTCTGAACTTGGATACACATCGCTAAATAAATAGCCTTTTAGTTATTATATTATTATTATTTATTTTTTTTGAAAGGTAAGGTGTATATTATTGATGGAAAATCGTGTGTACTTTTACCAAATCAGATTAACGCAGCGGATAGTTAAAATAATAATCTTTTATTATTTTATGAACAAAATTTAACAAGATTAAATTTTCACTTATTTAATGAAACATGTACACGATTAATCTTTCCCAACGATCCAATTACACCACTAATAATTGTCAAAATATGTAATTCACAAAGTGAGTAAACGATATACCTTTCTTGAAGAAACTGATTGAAGGAGAGAAACCTACGATCAAAAATATGATCGTCTCTTAGGATAGTCCACACTACACTTCAAACAACGTCAATGGATGCTAGTCCAAACCCAAGTTACGAATTAATCAACCCTTGATTAATTCGCAGCAACAATAGTCAAATAATACCAACACTCTTAGCTTTGATTAATTTGAAGAATTCCAAAACAAAGAGTTTTAGAACTGAGGGTGTTTTTTAGTTCGACTATATTTTTAGTAGTGAAAAACAATTGAGACTAGACCATAGATAAATAATGCTTAAAAAGTGCTTTTTCTCCTTTTTGATCTTGACTTACGAGATCCACCCACAACCACAAGAACTTATTAAATTTTAATAAAACCAAAAATGTGTGTTGTAAGCATGTAAGCATATCTGTGTATTTTGTTTCTTATTTTCATTATCTCAAACACCCGTGAACCTTTAAATATATTATATTCATAAAGTCGTATTTCTCAAATACTTTAGGGGTAGTTTATGAAACTTATAATTAATAATATCTATCATGTCACTTTCATGTGAATAGTAAATTAATTAATTTCGTTTCATTACTATTCATATGAATAGTAAATGAATTAATTTCGATTTACTATTTTGTTACTTGAGTAATATATATACATCATATATATATTTTATTTGACGTCTCGGTGTATATGTGTGTGACCCCGAAGGCTCAAATGAATTTGGCCATATAGTTATATGTTGTACCTTGCACATTAATCCTTCAGACTCCCACTTGTGCATGGCACAACACCAAGTAACTATACAAACAATGGTAAGCGTCTAGCAACACGTCATTGTCCCCAAATTCACGTGAGGGTAGTTTCTCGAAACTGTTTATGGTAAGTGTTAAATGTCATTCGTCCTTTTGTTTCAGATACTTTAGTTAAACTTGAGATATGGATCATCGGTCATTCTCATTTGTTTAACAATTTTGTTTCTCGATCTTAGAACTGAATTAGATCACCAAATTAATTATCATCTTAATTACATCTGGGTGCGGCCACACAAATATCTTATTCATTCATCGAGGAGCTCAAAAAGTATCTAACTCCAAATATTTTAGAGGAACAAATCCTATATTGCATACACGTGTCTATCACGAGCTTTACATTATACCCAATAATGGCCTTTATAACAGCCTTATTCAGGACAGCGTTTAACCATATCAAAGTACAATGCTACACTCATCAAGACGGGCGTGCATCTCAAGTCTAAGGACACAAAGACATAATCACTAAAAGATTCACTACTGACTACGATCCATGTAGTGACATCTCATGGTTGGGTCATTCCAATATTCATCATCCATGAATACATATGAAATTTGGTCTCAACAAGTTAACTATTTATCATCAATAAATATAACCAAAACTTCATATTAATCTTAATTCATGTTATTCTCATAACATGATTGATTATGGAGATTTTGAATAATCAACAATTACTCATGGATTAAACATGCTAATATAGAACACAGTGATATATATGAAAACGATCATACCATCAATATATCAATTCATTATGATAAAACTGTTTAATCTTCCAAAGATATCCAAATACTAAATTACAAATTAAAAATATCAGCAACATAACGAAGTCCAATACTACTAGCATGATCATCATGCTTGTTGTGTGTCATGGGCTTCGTGAACGGGTCAGCCACATTATCATCTGTATGAACCTTAAGAATACTAATATCATTCCTCTCAACGACTTCTTGAATGTAGTCAAACTTTCGAAGAATGTGTCTGCTACCTTTACGTACACGTGATTCTTTCGCAAGTATAATAGCACTTGAATTATCACAGTACATTTCCATAGGGGATTCAATGCTGGGAACTACTCCGAGTTCAGCAATAAACTTCCTTATCCAGACAGCTTCTTGAGCAGCTTCTGAGGCAGCAATGTATTCTGCTTCCGTTGTAGACTGTGCAACTGTGCTCTGCTTTGAGCTTCTCCAATCAACTGCCCCGCCATTCATGACAAAGACATACCCTGACTGGGATCGAGAATCATCTCGATCAGTTTGGAAACTAGCATCTGTATAACATCTAATACTCAACTCTTCTTCCAAACCACCGTAAACCAAGAACATATCTTTAGTTCTCCGCAAATACTTAAGAATGCTCTTAACAGCAATCCAATGTTCTTCACCTGGATTCTGTTGATAACGACTCGTCAAACTCAAAGCTAACGAGACATCAGGTCTAGTACATAACATAGCATACATAATGGATCCTATAGCCGAAGCATAAGGAACACATTTCATTCGTCTTATCTCATCAGGTGTGATAGAACTTTGAGACTTGCTCAAGGTTATGCCCTTTTGCATGGGCAATGCTCCGCGCTTGGAGTTTTGCATGTTAAATCTTCGTAAGATTTTGTCAATGTATGTACTTTGACTCAAACCAATAAGCCTTTTGGATCTATTTCTATAGATCCTGATTCCTAAAATATACTTAGCTTCTCCAAGATCTTTCATGGCAAAACATTTTCCAAGCCAAGATTTGACATCTTGCAAAGTTGGAATGTCATTTCCAATAAGTAGTATGTCATCAACATACAAGATCAAGAAGACAACTTTGCTCCCACTAGCTCTAATGTAAACACAGGGCTCATCTTGGTTTTGAGAAAAACCAAACTCTTTGATTTTCTGATCAAACTTAAGATTCCAGCTCCTGGATGCTTGCTTTAATCCATAAATGGATTTTAGAAGCTTGCATACTTTATTAGGATGCTTTGGATTTACAAACCCTTCCGGCTGAACCATATATACGTCCTCACTTAGGTCGCCATTTAGGAAAGCGGTTTTCACATCCATTTGCCATATTTCATAATTATGAAAAGCTGCTATGGCAATAAGTATCCTAATTGACTTAATGCTCGCGACTGGTGAATAAGTTTCCTCATAATCAATTCCTTGAGTTTGAGTATAACCTTTTGCCACCAATCGAGCCTTAAAAGTGTTTACATTACCGTCCATGTCAGCCTTCTTCTTGTAGACCCATTTACACCCAACTGGTTTACAATTGGGTGGAAGATCAATCAAGTCCCATACTTGATTTTCTTTCATGGACTGCATCTCTGTATTCATAGCATCTCCCCATTTTTCAGATTCTAAACCTGATATGGCCTCACGGTAGTTAGAGGGTTCATCATAATCCCCTAGATGAGATTCATCTGAATTAATCAGAAGATTTAACTTCTCAGGTCGATGAGGAGTTCTACTAGATCTACGAATTATAGGTGCAACACGTTCTGGCTCATCAACAATGTGCTCAGCTTCAACGTGTGGATAACTAGTGCCTTCAAAAGGTATGTTACCTTGTGATTCTTGAATTTCTTCAAGATCTACTTTACTCCCACTGACTTCTTGTAAGAGAAGATCTCTTTCAAAGAATTCAGCAAACCGAGTAGTAAACACTTTGTTTTCAGCTTGGTAGTAAAAGTAGTAACCCATTGTTTCCTTTGGGTATCCCACAAAATGACATTTGATACCTCTGGGTTCTAACTTGTTTGAAGTGTCACGTTTCACATACGCTTCACAACCCCAGACTTTCAAATAAGACAACTTAGGACTCTTTCCATGCCATAACTCATATGGTGTTTTATCTACCTTCTTGGTTGGAACCATATTGAGTATGCGTGCAGCAGACTCTAATGCATAACCCCAAAAAGACATCGGTAGAGTAGTTAGACTCATCATAGATCGAACCATATCAAGTAAAGTTCGATTCCTCCGCTCCGACACACCATTGTGCTGTGGTGTATAAGGTGGAGTGAATTGTGAGACAATCCCACAATTCTTCAGGTGGTCCAAAAACTCTTGACTCATATATTCCCCTCCCCGATCAGAACGAAGGGCTTTAATGGTCTTTCCAAGTTGATTCTCTACTTCATTTTGGAAGATTTTGAACGTTTCAAAAACTTCATGTTTATGTTTCAGCAAGTAAACATAACCATATCTACTATAATCATCAGTAAATGTAACGAAGTATGTTTCACCATTTCTAGACATAGTTCTAAAAGGGCCACATACATCAGTATGTATTAGTCCTAAAAGATCTTTAGCTCTTTCACCTAAACCGGAGAAATGAGCCTTTGTCATCTTTCCACATAAACATGACTCGCATACATCAAATGACTCAGAGCCAGTTGATTCCAAAATCCCATCAGATTGGAGTTTTGAAATGCGTTGTTTGTTTATATGACCAAGACGACAATGCCATAGATAGGTATTATTCAAGTCTTTCTTGACTCGTTTGGCAGTACATGTATATACAGAATTATTATTTGAAATTACACCATGCATATCAATTTCAAAAATACCATCACGTGGAATAGCATTAAAATAAAATACATTATTCTTAGAAACTGAAATACCAAAGTGCGTAAATGTAAGTTCAAAACCAACATTTTTCAAAAGAGAAACTGAAATTACATTGCTCATAATACTAGGAGCATAATGACATTGTTCCAACAAAACAATAAGACCACTAGGTAGAGTAAGCTCATAGGTGCCAATAGCTTCGACTGCAGCTCGAGCCCCATTGCCCACTCTTAAGTCTAGTGTGTTGTTCTTCAGTCTCTTACTTCTTCTCATTCCCTGCATATTGTTACAGATGTGAGTACCACAACCAGTATCAAAAATCCAGGAATCACTAGAAAAAGTATATAACTGTATATGAAATATACCTGATTTGCTAGTCTGGCCAGCTTTGCCTTTTCTCAACTCAGATAGGTAGGAAGGACAGTTCCTCCTCCAGTGGCCAACTTTTCCACAGTGGAAACATTCGGCGTCTTTCGCTGGGTTTTCTTTCTTGGGAGGTGGTGGAATCTTTTTCTTAGCAATTGACTTGCCTTTTTCTTTTCCCCAAGTTTTTGGCTTATTCTTTCTCACTCTACCTTCCCTAATCATAAGGACACCTGGATTGGAAACCTTATATGGAATATCCTGTTCAGCAGTTTTGAGCATCGAGTGCACCTCTGCCAGAGATTTCTCCCAACCTTGCATATTGTAATTCATCACAAATTGGTGATACGATTTTGGTAGTGAAACCAAAACCGTGTTCACTGCCAAGTTAGGCGGCAAGGTAGTTCCAAGTTTTTCCAATCGGTCAATGTAGCTTTTCATTTTTTTAAGACATGAGAGCTCACTGATTGACCTTCCTCCATTTTGCATGTTTGAAGAAGCTTATAAGTTTCATATAACTCTTGACTAGCCTGTTTCTGAAACATATTTTTCAGCTCAGTCATCATATCATATGCTGTACGATCTTCCATTTCCTTTTGGAGGTCAGAAGTCATACTAGCAAGCATGATTAAAGCTATCTTCTCTTGCTCATCAAACAACTTCTGATAAGCATTCTTTTGAGCAGCAGTAGCTGTCACAGGAGGAGCTTCGGGTAAGGGTTCTTCAATTTTGTTCAACTTCCCTTCATATTTGAGAACAATTCTCAGGTTGCGGTACCAATCGAGGAAGTTTGAACCATTGAGTTTCTCCTTCTCCAACAAAGAACGGAGGGTGTTTTGGTTTACGTTTTGATTGTTTGACATCTACAAAAGAACAAGGTTCAATTTTAGTATTTTCAATATAATACTTTAATAAATTAATTACCCAAGTTTTAATATATTTAAAAACAATTAATTTACGAAAGCCTAAGATCCACATAGAGGTTCCATAACTACATCTGTTGATCAGCTAGCAGTTATAGAGTCTACTGGTAGGTAGCGATTACCAATTGCATCACAGGTGCAACTCTTAGATCTTTATGGGACCTTGAGATATGTGTAGTCTAACAAACCACTATTATCTATTGGCATGTTTGTTCCATCCTTGCCTCGAACTCAGGTCTCACCGTGAATACGATTAAGTCGTCCAATTTGGAAACTGTGAAAATTCAGCCTAGTCTCACTCGTAACTGAAAATCCACCTCGTGGCTATAATTCGATTAGGTCTCACCGTAATCAAAAAATAACGAGGAGTGTTTGCAAGCTCATTGGATGGCATGACTTAAATTTGACGGGTATTTTGAAAATGTTTGTGTTAACGAATAATGCATGCACACAAGATTCGCTACACTATTTGTTAAAAATCATTTTAACCAATTTTATATATGTCGATCGTGTTTATGCGTCTAGTTTGTTATTTTATTTTATATAAAAAATAACAAATACACATTGTGTATCATTTTAAAACATTTTTTTAAAAAATGTCGCCCATATATATTATTTGAGTTTCAAAAAATATTTAACTTTAAACTCGTTAGAGTTTAACTTTTTAAAATCATCAATTTTAACCTTTGAAAATCGTTACTAGTTTTATTTGATGTTTTCATCAAAAACATTTAGCATATATTATAATCAACAATTAAATATAAATGCGTAAAAATAAAACACAACCATACCATGCATCACACACACATAGCCTAGCCCAAAAATCCTATGCTTGATCCCATGAGCCGACATGGGATCAAGAGGTCAAACTAAGGGTAATATCGTAGCTCCCACTTGATTCAAGAATCAAGTGAAAACTTGACAAACGCCATTGTTGTCAACTTGACCTGTTCGCCATCTTCTAAGCCAAAAGCATGTTGTATTTTATCTTCAATCTTCATCTTGTTACATTTATTTAAATTTAAAAATACAACTAAACTAGTACTTTTACAAATTGAAATAAACTTAAATACAATACTATGAAAATGGAAAATAAATATAATACAATTTTGGCTTCAAAATGGCCTTATAATACAAATAATCAACATGACACAATATTGCTGTAATCAACAATCACAACAATCATACATAGGCCGGGGCATTATGGGCTATGTGTGCAATCACAATTCTAATAACTACATTATTAAAAACTACATATGGCTTGTCCATGGTTACAATGCATGTGTACAACCATGGAATGAAATAAACAACAATTATTCAAGCCATAATAAATAAATTCAAAATTTATAACAGTGATATTTTTCAGATCTTATTTGTGCGTCATGAGATTTAATTTAAAACAAACATGTTGAAATTGTAAAAAAAAAGTTTTTACTTTTTACCATCTCACAAAACTAGATCTGAGAAAATCACGTGACAATTAAAATGGTGTAAAAGCGGCTCGGATACCACTGATGGAAAATCGTGTGTACTTTTACCAAATCAGATTAACGCAGCGGATAGTTAAAATAATAATCTTTTATTATTTTATGAACAAAATTTAACAAGATTAAATTTTCACTTATTTAATGAAACATGTACACGATTAATCTTTCCCAACGATCCAATTACACCACTAATAATTGTCAAAATATGTAATTCACAAAGTGAGTAAACGATATACCTTTCTTGAAGAAACTGATTGAAGGAGAGAAACCTACGATCAAAAATATGATCGTCTCTTAGGATAGTCCACACTACACTTCAAACAACGTCAATGGATGCTAGTCCAAACCCAAGTTACGAATTAATCAACCCTTGATTAATTCGCAGCAACAATAGTCAAATAATACCAACACTCTTAGCTTTGATTAATTTGAAGAATTCCAAAACAAAGAGTTTTAGAACTGAGGGTGTTTTTTAGTTCGACTATATTTTTAGTAGTGAAAAACAATTGAGACTAGACCATAGATAAATAATGCTTAAAAAGTGCTTTTTCTCCTTTTTGATCTTGACTTACGAGATCCACCCACAACCACAAGAACTTATTAAATTTTAATAAAATCAAAAATGTGTGTTGTAAGCATGTAAGCATATCTGTGTATTTTGTTTCTTATTTTCATTATCTCAAACACCCGTAAACCTTTAAATATATTATATTCATAAAGTCGTATTTCTCAAATACTTTAGGGGTAGTTTATAAAACTTATAATTAATAATATCTATCATGTCACTTTCATGTGAATAGTAAATTAATTAATTTCGTTTCATTACTATTCATATGAATAGTAAATGAATTAATTCCGATTTACTATTTTGTTACTTGAGTAATATATATACATCATATATATATTTTATTTGACGTCTCGGTGTATATGTGTGTGACCCCGAAGGCTCAAATGAATTTGGCCATATAGTTATATGTTGTACCTTGCACATTAATCCTTCAATTATGGCATAAGGTGTAGATTGGCATAAGGTGTAGTTATTATATTATGGCATAAGGTGTAGATTGGCATCGACAATCAAACCGTGTCTTTCCTTTAAAAATTCATCTCGTAAGAATCAGATGCTTGTAAAATAGTTCCACCAAATACCTGTTGTGTGACAAGAACAAATATCATCACAAGAGCTGTAAATCTTTACTAAGAGTAAAACTCGAATTGAATGCGCCCACTTTGATAGACTTTTACATTTTGAGGCTTATAGCTTCCAATGCAACGAGTATCATTGAGCTATTAGCTCAATGATTAATAAATACTCCGTATAAAATATAATACTCCGTATAATATAATGCATACAAAATACACAATACATAACATACATTACAATCAATATATATATATATATATATATATATATATATATATATATATATATATATATATATATATATATATATATATATATATGTGTGTGTGTGTGTGTTTTTTTTTTTTAACATCTCAGTTGCTATAAAAGCACATGATACAAACTTTATGAGTTGATTGGTGAAAGAGTTTGGATTTGACGTGCCGAATTAAAATGGTCTTATTTGCAATGAATTATTATATGGGGGGCATGATATATTTGACTTATTAGACATTGATATAGAATGAATATCAAGTGTGTATGCCCCCCTTAATAAACTAAAAACTTACACATCACGTACTCAAGCTAGTTACCTACCTATATTATCATAACTCGATGAAAAGAAAGTAATATAAAGCTTTAGTCAATGTCAAGCCAGTTTTAACATTATGTACTATTAAACTAGCATTGCGTGGTTACTTAATACTTATTGAGAATAGATAAGTTTTTTCCAAATTAAGATAGATGAGAGTGGATAAATCAACAAAGGGAACTTTAAAAACATACTACAAAGGTAAATTTCATCACTTTATAACCGTAACACGAATCAATGTGAATTATGCTCATGCATGCATTTGCTATTTTGCCTTGAAGAATATGAGCAACTCTTTTACGGAACTATGGTTGGAACCCAAAAGAAGAACATAGACAAAAACAAATTTTTGAAGTAATCGGTTCAACCTAGGAAAATGTTACACCTATATACACATTTTAGATAAGGTTTGTGAACCTTGCTACAAGATAATACGCGATTCAAATGCACAAACGTGATTAGCTAACCCATCCAAAAATGTACTACGGAGTTCAATTTAAATAACTTTACTTTGGTCACTTTCACCTTAAAAGTAACTTAAACTTTTGTGACTATCGCTATATGTGTATTTGTGATGACCCACCCAAATAACATGTTACATGTATAATCCTTCATAGTACTATCATGTTACACATTTGATCCTTATTTGTTATATAGTTAGCCCTTCTTATTACTATTACTTTACTATATTATCTAATAGACAAAAATGGTAAATAGTAATTAGGAGCATTTTCGTTATTTCACTTTTTTTTAATTCTAATTAAATTTTCACTACACCAACAAAGACCCCCACAGTTTTTTCAAATATTCAAATCGACCCCCCAAACAGGGGGTAAAGTGTCAAATAACCATTTTCATAAAAAAAATCTTAAATAAACTTCACCCAAATATTCAACGGCTCATATCTTCTCGCTCGTAACGAGTTAAATTTTTCCGATACCATCGTTAAACTCGAAATAATTTTAGTAACACAATGTCACTAACTATACGCAAAACGGACGCTTTTTAAAAACGCTAAATATGTGGAGTATTTTTCATACACGTTGATTTTGCTTTAAATTTTTAAAAGTAGATAATTACATACCTAAACGCGGAGATGGACATATATTGTTAATTTAAAATAACATTTAAATCTTTCACGGGTTATACCTTTTAGTTCGACTCGAGTTGCGCTTCAACGACATCATTCTTTAGCCACGAAATAATTTTACAAACTAAACGCAATAAAATACATTGAGAACCGAACCCCCGACGCGAAGCGAGGGTTCAACAACTAGTTACTATCCTATCATACATTTAGCTCATATTTGTTACGTACTTAGCCCTTCTTATTATTATCATGTTACACATTTAGCCATTATTATTATTATTATTATTATTATTATTATTATTATTATTATTATTATTATTATTATTATTATTATTATTATTTCAATATATACTAATTGCAACCATATTTTTGGTCGTTTTATTCTAATTGCAACCATATTTTTGGTCGTTTTATTCATAAGACAATGTAGTTTTGGCCAAGGAAAGCTTATGTCAAATGGATTATACTTGAGGGGTAAGGAATGTAATAATTTAGGGGTAAAAGTTGTAATCTTAATAGTAATATGGGGGTTAACATATAACTTTTAATTTAATATAATAATCACAAAATAAATTCACCTAACTCTTTGATGAAATTTATCCTTTTTTCGTCGCGGGTTACATTTTTTTGTCATCACCGTTCAACTTAAAATAATTTTATGAACAAAACGCAATTAACTATTTTTAAAACGGAGTATTTTTTATAAGAAACATTTTGAATAAATTATATATATGTATATATATATATATATATATATATATATATATATATGTTCTCGCTCAACATTTAAGTTTCATAAAAAACGTTAAAATGTTCATTCGCAACGCGTGTGCTATTAGGTATATTTTTTTTCCTTGGGGAGAGTTAAAAAAACATTAATTTTTTTTTTAACATTAAACTTTATTAGACTACCACATCGTTAGCGAGAAACTATGAAGGGGCGCAAACCAACGACATTACAATGGATTAATTAGTAAATCGTATACAAACTTCGTCTCTATCCATAATTCAATTAAAAGAATACGTAAGAATTAAAGATGAGTCTTTTAAAGTGGGTTGTACAAGACGATACATTAACAATGGAGTTCTTCAACAAGGCTCGGTGGTTTTGATAGAATTAAAGAAGAGAAAGAATCAGAAAAAGAACATCACTTTTGAAATTATCGTGTTCGCAAAATTTTTAAATGTACAACATTATATATGTATGTAACAAGTAGAAAACATATGTATGCATTTTGTACATGAATATCGTCTAAACAGGTACCAAGTAACGTATATTTAAATGCAACCGCCGCAACGCACGGTCCGAACTTTTTCTAGTTATTATTATTATTATTATTATTATTATTATTATTATTATTATTATTATTATTATTATTATTATTATCAACATCATTCTTATTATTATTATTATTATTATTATTATTATTATTATTATTATTATTATTATTATTATTATTATTATTACTATTATCCGAAATAAAAGGTATATACGTAGTATATGTTTTTCTAACTATGCATTTAATAAGATGATGTATGTATTATAATTATATAATATAAAAATATACAATAAAAATTATTCCCGCAGCAACGTGCGAGCTCTTATTCCTCGTTTAATGTACAAATGTAAATAGAAAACTCAAATACAATATTAAAAAACTAAAACGTGAAATTGAAAACTGAAAACTGAAAAGAGAAATGAAATACATAAAATGTAAACGTAAAATGTGAGAAAAGATAAACGTAAAACATAATTGTAATCGTAAATAAAAGTATATAAAAATAATTATATGTAACATAAATGTATAAACCTGAAACGATCCGAAATCGATTACCGAAAAGACTCACTTACTTGTACCACTTACACAAATTGTTGCATACAAGCTAGCATCACAAAGCATACAATCCCAATACAGCACATTACGCTACAATATACCAATACGGTTAAACATACAATATAGTGCAAGTCATCAAATGAGCTAACACTACCAAACACATGCACATGGCCGCGAAGGCACCTTCTTGATGGCACCGCCGTGTACACACGAATGTGGTTGCCGAAGGGTGCATACGTTGAGTGACACTCACCACATCCCAAAACAACGTGTAGTCACCGAAGAGTGAATTACACTTGCCACAACTAAATCCGCAATCGTGGTCGCGAAGAGTGAAACCTTCCGGTTATCACTCACCACCTTGCACCAAGTGGCCAACGAAGTGTGAACCTTACAACCAGTGTCACTCGCCACGATCCGAACTCGATTACCGAAAAGACTCACATTTTTTTACAGCATGCATATAAGTACTGCACTCACTAAACATTGTAAACCAGCACATTGTCGCGTCACGACCTGGAGGGGTCGTGTCGCGACACCACCCTGTTCCATATGCTCTAGTCCTTTAAAATGCTCAGCACTCGAATTACACTATTGGTCGCGTCGCAACATGGAGTGGTCGCTCCGCGACACCTATCTGTTATAGATTATGTTTTGCTTCATTTTAACACAACACAAGAGCTTAGTGTGCTAGTACCACTAATAACTTGGTGAAAGTAAGCTAACTCCACGGGTAATGACACCATAAAGAGCTTCAATACGCCCATCCTGGGTACCGAACGCCCATCCTGGGTACCGAATGTTCAAGAGCTGAAATACTGAATACTGAGTACCGAACGCTCAAGAGCTTCAATACTCCCATCCTGGGTACCGAACGCTTAAGAGCTTCAATACTTCAGCCTGTAGGTACCGAACGCTCAAGAGCTTCAATACGGATATCCTGGGACTGGGTACCGAATGCTTCCAGGGACTGGGTACCGAACGCTCTGATTTGGGAAAATCCTGCTGTAAGCCCAACCTTCAATATGTAGAATACCATGGGAAAAAAAAACCCCCCTAGAAAGTTGGGTTCAAAATGAGGTTGATCGCGATTCTTCATCTAAGAAAGACCCGGATACTAAGGTTCGTCTTTCACAGTTCTGGAATGAATTTTATAGTTCTGCGGAGTTGCTAGTTGGTTCATTAGAAGAGAAGAAGACCTCTCATAGAAAATACACAGATTCCGTTATTAATTTATTAAATGATTTTAGAAATCAAAATGAAACTATGGGTAAGGTGGTGGCAACTAAAAATCAATTATATGATCTACAGAAGCAGATTGAAGAGATGACAATGCAATTTGACGAGCAATCCCTTCATAAGTCTACTACAAATATCCTAAATATCCTCATTGATGAAAATAGAGAAAGTGCTAAATTTTATATTTTTAATAAGCTTAACAAGGAGAATGAGGAGGATCGCGCCTTGCTTAGTGAATTAAGTCAGTTCACGTTGAAGGGACTGATTGTTCATGTTCTTTGTGTGCTATTTCGCTCTTCCGATGTCAATATAATGGTTCGTGTTGCTACCCTGATTGAGCAACTGGAAGGACATGTTCGATCTCATATCAATATAGTAAGACAACGAAGGTTGGCGAAAGAGATTGCTAAAGGTAATATAGCACCAGAAGACATAGAAGAATTTAAGGAGTCAATCTCCGTCAGTATCAGTAAAAAAATATCAAATAAGAAGATGTACCCCATAGGTAGTGCTTTGGTAGAGTTTATGATAGAAAGGGGACTGATTACGATAGAGTGTAACAGCACAAGTGATGTAGCTAAGAAAGGCAAATCCCATTATACTCCTAAAGCCGGTTATGTTATTTGTAACTTTGATATTTCGTTATTACCGATCAAGCTCAACTTGCCAATGGTACATCCTCCAATAGACTGGAGCAGTTCTAGTGCTAAATCTGATGCTGTGACTCTGTCAGATCTCAAGGGTGGTTACCTAAGTCAACCTACCAGTGAAATGTATGGCCGTTACAGTCTTTTAACTTCTACTAACGTCCACAATTTCTATCTTGAGCTCTATAATCAAGAAAAAATATGCAATATTATGAATACTCTCCAGAATCAGCCATTTCAAATCAATTCAGAATTTCTTCAATATATAATTGATAACGAAAAGATTGTAAACCATTGTAAACCAGCACATTGTCGCGTCACGACCTGGAGGGGTCGTGTCGCGACACCACCCTGTTCCATATGCTCTAGTCCTTTAAAATGCTCAGCACTCGAATTACACTATTGGTCGCGTCGCAACATGGAGTGGTCGCTCCGCGACACCTAGCTGTTATAGATTATGTTTTGCTTCATTTTAACACAACACAAATATCCCAACAATACAAGTCTTTGATCACCAAAACCTTCTCAAACGTTAATCATAATTCAAATTACATTAAGTTACAAGTTTACAATGTCAGGAACTCAAGTCCCATAGTTTGACCAATGTTTAACACAACCCATTTTACCAAAGTGGCCCCAAAAGTGAGCATGACCGTCAGGACCATTACCATACGCGTCTTCCCAAGACCACCACCACGCAAGCTAAGTCAAGCCTTTACCTTTGTCCTTCAAAGTACAAAAATCTATAAAAAGATAAGCAACATTGGAGTAAGTAACAATGCTTAGTGAGTGCAGTACTTATATGCATGCATACATAAATCACTTACTTGTACCACTTACACAAATTGTTGCATACAAGCTAGCATCACAAAACATACAATCCCAATACAGCACATTACGCTACAATATACCAATACGGTTAAACATACAATATAGTGCAAGTCATCAAATGAGCTAACACTACCAAACACATGCACATGGCCGCGAAGGCACCTTCTTGATGGCACCGCCGTGTACACACGAATGTGGTCACCGAAGGGTGCATACGTTGAGTGACACTCACCACATCCCAAAACAACGTGTAGTCACCGAAGAGTGAATTACACTTGCCACAACTAAATCCGCAATCGTGGTCGCGAAGAGTGAAACCTTCCGGTTATCACTCACCACCTTGCACCAAGTGGCCAACGAAGTGTGAACCTTACAACCAGTGTCACTCGCCACATCGCAATACAAGCAAACAATTTATATATACACACATATAAATACTCCACTCACCTTAATCACTTAGATGAGTTAGTAACTGCGATAGGACTTCAAGGGTGATCCAAAAGCATCTCACCTAGCATCAACACACAACATCAAGCTATAAACACTAGTAGCTTGAACCAAAAGCACCCAAGTGCACTTTCAACCCAAAATGCACCTTAACCTCCCAACTTGGGCAGTTGAGACCCCAACATCCCAAATCACTAATGGCTAGTGATTTTGGTCCCAAACTCACCAAAATGCACTTATTGTTAAGTGCTTGAAGCGCTTCATGACCCATTACAACACAAGACTCATATTTGACCCAAATTAGGGACAACACGCAAGGTCAAATCCATAGAACTACAAACTCACCAAATTGCAAGTGTTCAAGTGATCATCTAGCCATTTCAAGCTCATGCACTTGCAATTTCACCATTTACCCCAAAATCATGAAATAGGGTTCATACACCCAAATCATACCCCAAGAACCCAAATTTCTCAAGTAGAAGGGGTTTATAGCCCATTTCAATCCAAACACTAGTTACAATTCTGAATTTACACAATTAAATTCGAGTTAGGGCTTTACCTCATAAGTGAAATGGAGCTAGGAAGCAACTTCAACAAAGATGGTGATATTGCTCAAATATAGATATTTATCTTCACAATATCTCCATACTTTCGTGGCATTTCGATACGGGTTGTGATGATTAGTGAGTGGTTTGTGATATTTAGTCGTTTCGGTACAAAAGTGGTCTAAAAGTTCATATTTATGATAAGGAATCAACCCTTGGGCCAAAGGAATGAACCAAGTGAAGTTTTGGAGTGAAAATGAAGTTCCATGGTTAAAAGCTGCGCTCCTAAGGTCAAATGTGGCGCTCCTATGTGCTAAAACATGTGTTAAAAAGATTAGCATCCAAAAGCGCCGCTCCTGTCCCAAAAGCGCCGCTCCTCGCGGTCCAAAAGCGTCGCTCCTATCCCAAAAGCGCCGCTCCTCGCGGTCCAAAAGCGCCGCTCCTGTCCCAAAAGCGCCGCTCCTCGCACTGATTCATCAAAAAAATTCAGCCAACCTATAAAAGCATATTTGGGTTTTTTGAATGAGGAGCTGCGATTGGGGTCCGAAATGGAACTCTAAAAGTGTCATGACCTGGATTTTTCCATGATTATATATTGAACGATATTAATATTTACATGATTAAATGTTTCCAACATATTAAGCAATCAAACTTTTTAAGACTTGATTAATTGAAACGGAATTTATGTAAATGTTTGACCACCCAGTTTGACCGATGATTCACGAACGTTATAACTTGTAAATAACATGATAATATATATATATATATATATATATATATATATATATATATATATATATATATATATATATATATATATATATATATATATGTATGTGTAACATGATGAAATGATAACTAAGTATCTCATTAAATATATTAACAATAAGTTATATACATAAAATGAGACTACTAACTTAAGAATTTCGAAACGATATATACGTAACGATTATCGTTGCATTAACGTCTTAATATATATATATATATATATATATATATATATATATATATATATATATATATATATATATATATATATATATATCGTATTAAGATATATTAATACACTATGTTATCATGATAATATAACAATTTAACATCTCATTAGATATAATAACAATGGGTTAATTACATTTAACAAGGTCGTTAACTTAAAGGTTTCGAAACAACACTTACATGTAACAACTAATGATGATTTAACGACTCAGTTAAAATGTATATATATATATATATATATATATATATATAGTGTATTAATATGTATTAATACACATTTGAAGGACTTCAATACATATATCAAAACACTCTTACTTAACAAAAATAATCACAATTGTATTCCCATTTGTTTTCATCAAGAATTCTACTCGTATTCACTCGGTATTTGCACTCATATTATACCCAGCTTCTAGATGTAATTACTATTGGTATATACCAATAAAAATCTACTCCTTAGCAGCCTTAAATGATTAAGGAATATGTGGAACCAACCATTTGTCAAGTAGCAAGAATTATTTAGCAAGAAACAAAATTAGGAATCTTTTCTTTTTTATAAACTAAAAACGTTTTTATGCATACACACTATTTCTTCATTCCATTTTCTCATACTTACACTCCCAATTCTCTCTCAAAATACTCCTAACTTCATACTTGATCATCTCCAAGTATTTTCCCCATCATTTAGCTTCAATTACAAGCTTTAATCATCATAAAAACAACCTAGAATCAAGAAGTTGCAAGATTACTTACAATCTTTTTAATCCAATCCAACAACTCATCAAAGATCAAGAACTTCCATCTAATCTCAGTAACTTTTCATTCATAATCAAGGTAAAATACTTCTCAAAATCCTTGTTCAATTCCTTGTATAGTTGCTATCTTATTATACTTATAAAACTTTTAAAAACTAGAACTTGTTTTGATGAACACCAAGCTTGTTTGAAAAACTAATCTAATCTTTCTAACTTAACTCTAATAACACTTATTTATATGTATTATGATATTATATTAAGTTAATATAAGAACTTATAACTTGTACATATGAAGAACACCTTGAAACTTAACATATATCTTTTAATCTCCATTCGGTAAAAAGCGGGCTGTTTTGGGTTGGGAATTAAAAACCTATCTTAGACTTTGAGTTTGAGGCTAAGACGTTGAAAATATGTTAATATATTTAAATAAGACTTCCAGTATTTTTTTCATGATTTTAGACAAAGTGGAAGTATTTTATCAAAAATCATATATTAGGTGGATGCCGGGATTTTTCCAAATCTGTCTACCGACACAAAAAGAGGGTAAAGCTCTAAATATTACTACTTGGGATGAACTTTTCGAATTGGTTTTGTAAAATTTACTCCTTAAAGAATCCATAGCAATTTGGTTCACTTTAAACGGAGTTGTAATGAATATTTGACGAGCAAAACAAAATCTGCTAAAATTAACGTTGTATGGACGAAATTTATATTATAAAAACTATATTAACCATATCCTTGTTAACTTTTTCTATATCCTATATATATTTGGACATGTTATCAGTAGTATAACAAAATATTATAATCTTGATTAATTCTGTGATTGTATATATGTATAATAATATTCTTGGTACGTCCTAACACAATAAGTATGCAATACATTTTGATAAATCCTAAGACAATACGTACACAATACGTCTTAGTTAATTCTAAGATAATACGTATACAATACGTCTCTGGGTTGATGCAAAGACAATACGTATACAATACGTCGAGGGGTAATTCTAAGATTATATATATATATATATATATATATATATATATATATATATATATATATATATATACCGATTATTGGACTGTTGAACTTTTCGGACTATTTTGGACTACTAACAAAGGACTACTAACAATGGACTACTAACATAAAATGTTAAAAATTATTATATAAGTATTCTATGAACTTGCTTTATTTTATTCATATGTCTTATTATTATCTGAATCGTTATTATTGTTATAGGTTCGTGAATCCAAGGACGACGGTCATATTTTTAATAAGTCGAAAACTTATTATTAATATACTTTTACTACTGTGAGTATATAGTCCCATTTTTAAACTCTAAAAATATTTTGAGATGAGAATACATGCATTTTATGTTTTACGCCATGGACACAAGTATATAATATATATTCTACGTTGAGTTGTACCACATTGCATATCTTCCCTAATAGTTTGGTAACTAATATTTACATGTTGTAAGAACATGTAAGCGTGAATCCTATTGATAGATCTATCGGGTTTGACAACCCCAACCGGGCTAGTCGCTCTAGTATCGTAAACGGTTGCATAGTACTTCGTTGTTACTACAATTGGTATAGTGTAGGGAGATTTCATAATAAAGGGAATATGCTACATTTATGGTTAAGTATGGTTACCGAAGCGCTCAATAACTTATAGAATATCTTTATTGAAATATTTATAACTATGAAATCTTGTGGTCTATATTTATATCGATGCTAGCTTTAAACCTATATATCTCACCAACCTTTGTGTTGACTGTTTAAGCATGTTTATTCTCAGGTCCTTAAGAAAGTCTTCCGCTGTTGCATTATCTGAGCAAGCTGTGCATGGAGTCTCATGCTTTTGTTTAAATGAAGTGTTGCATTCAATAAAACATTTATCATGTATTATATTCAACTGTGATGTCACGTGTGTAGTTTTTGGAAACCAATGTATTATGGGGATTATTTCTTAAATAATCGACCACTTGTTTAAAACATGCATTATGTATAATAATAGTGTGCTTTTTATGAAACGAATGCAATATTTTCTAAAACGTATCATATAGAGGTCAAATACCTCGCTATGGGAGCAATGAACAGCGTACCACGTTTATAGTAATATGGACGGGTCGTTTCAATTGGTATCAGAGCAGAGGTCTTAGCAAACCAGAAATTGCATTAGTGTGTCTGACCGGTATTTGTTAGGATGCATTAGTGAGTCTGGACTTTGACCGAACTTGTTTTTGAAAACCATTACTTATCATTTTTGGTCAAAAATTGAATATTTTAACATGAAAATATTATGTGATATATCACTAATGTGGTAGTTAATGTGTGATAGATGTCTACTTCTAGCACCAATCTCATTATCACATTCAGCGACTCCGAAGTTGAATCTCCAACAAAATTACCAATCATCGACTTATCTGATAACTATGAAGGCCCGAGGGAAGGTGTATCAATTATCTATATAACTGATGACGATGATTACCTGGAGTCGGATGCATTTTGGGAAGATTCACAATTTTCGGAAGAACCGAAAGTGAAAGAACCTGAAAACAATCCTGATGAGGAAGTAAAAGAGATTACTGAGAAAGAATTTAAAAAGGGAAAGGAACCTATAGTCACCAAACCAGAATTTTCAAATCCAGAAATTAATAAAACAATTATTGTACCAAGTGCTCCCGATACTACCACACCTAGTCAACCATGTCTTACCAATACTACAGAAATGTCATCTACTGAACCCCAACCAAAACCTAGAATTACCGCTGAAATACGCACTCTGACAGTAGGGAAGCGAAAATTCTATGATTTCCCAGATTTCCTTGAATTCCCAAGAAAGCCTCGTCGTTTCTAATCTGTTTTTGCAGCTATTCGACTTCATGCCTTATATAATAATATATCGTGTGCTATATTTCATCTTACATATGTTTTATGTAAAATAGTGGTATTGAATTATTGTAAAATATTGTACCAAAAGAATAAGCGTGAAGTATTAATGCATTAAATTTTTCATAATAGAATATTATCTAGATTGTAGTAGTTAATTTTTGTACTAAGCTATTAAGTATGAACTTTAACGGGTAGTTACTACCCTGGATATAATTATAAAGTGCTAATAAGAAGAAAAGGATTTTATAATAATTGGTTCATATTATTAATATGGCACGATGTACCATTAATTACTCGCTACATCTATAATATTCTATGTGATTAATTATCTTTTATGTTTATTGAAGAAACATGGCTCGATTAAACCGAATGACGGAACAAGAAATTGAGGAGCTTATCAACCAACGCGTAAACGACCGTATGCAGAAGCAAACAACACCAACCCTCGTGTTGGATGCTCATATAAAGCATTTCAAGGTTGCAAACCTTCATCATTTAGTGAAACAGAAGGACCAGTCGGTTTAACCCGATGGTTCGAAAAGCTCGAGTCCGTATTTAAAATCAGGGGTTGTGCGGAAGGGGATAGGACAAAGTATGCTTCATGCACATTACAGGATGGTGCACTTACATGGTGGAAAAACTATGTAAAAGCTGTAGGGGGCAATGAAGCATATGATACTCTTTGGGAGGAGTTGAAAAATATGCTAATCAATGAATACTGCCCGATGAATGAGGTTAGAAAAATGGAAGCCGAGTTACGAAAACTGAAAGTTGTCGGAATGGAACTTACCAACTATAACAGGCGATTCATGGAATTAGCCTTGTTATGTCCTGAATTGGTACCAACGGAAGAGCGAAAGATTGAATTGTACAAAGATGGTCTGCCAAAGAACATCAAGGCCAATGTTACAGCATCCAAACCCAAGACAATTCATGAAGCTATCACCATGGCAAATGAGCTAATGGATCAGATCATCCTGGATAAGAACGCATCAAATACCAATGCCAAGGTATCGGATAACAAAAGAAAGTGTGATGGAAACCGTGATCGAGGTCACCAGCAACAATCTATCAAGAAACAGGAAACCACGCAAGGTGCGAGTAGTGGTTCAAGCTCGGATTACAAAGGGCATAATCCCTTATGTAACAGATGCCACAAACATCACACTGGTTTTTGCAATGTGGTGTACAACAAATGTAATCGAAGGTGTCATCTTACTGAAGATTGTTGGGTTCATGTTACAAATACAAATGGCACCAAGACTCCTGCCACCAATGCAAATAGAACTGCCCTGGCTACTGTTACTTGTTACGGGTGTGGGAAACAGGGTCATATTAAGATCCAGTGCCCGAATCCAGAGAAGAATAATGGACTTGCACGGGGAAGAGCATTTGTTATTAATGCTAGAGAGGCGTGTGAAGACCCGGAGCTTGTTACGGGTACGTTTACCATTAATGACTTATCAGCATCTATTATATTTGATACTGGTGCTGATAGAAGTTACATGTGTAGAGACTTTTACGCTAAATTGAATTTTTCATCATTACCTCTAGATGCTAAGTACATGATTGAGTTAGCTAATGGTAAACTAATTAAAGCCGATAAAATTTGCCATGATTGTAAAATAAATTTAGCCGGAGAAATGTTTAAAATTGATTTGATACCCGTAGAATTAGGAAGTTTAGATGTTATAGTCGGCATGGACTGGATGTCCAAAATAGGAGCTGAAGTTGTGTGTGCCAAGAAGGCAATTCGCATTCCTTGTAAGGATAAAACGTCAGTAATGATTTACGGAGAGAAGGGTAACTCAAAGCTAAAACTCATTAGCTGCTTAAAAACCCAAAAGTGCTTAAAGAAAGGATGCTATGCTATCTTAGCACATGTTAATAAAGTCGAAATGAAGGAGAAAGAGAAGAGCATCAACGACGTGCCTGTGATAAAAGAATTTCCTGAAGTCTTTTCGGAAGAGTTGCCGGGATTACCTCCATTTAGATCCGTAGAATTTCAAATAGATCTAGTACCAGGAGCTGCACCAGTGGCTCGTGCTCCATACAGACTTGTATCGTCTGAGATGAAAGAGTTACAAAGCCAGTTACAAGAATTACTGGACCGTGGATTCATTCGACCTAGTACTTCACTGTGGGGAGCTCCGATTTTATTCGTCAAGAAGAAAGATAGATCCTTTCGAATGTGTATAGATTACCGCGAATTAAACAAGTTAACTATCAAGAATCGGTACCCATTACCGAGAATTAATGACTTGTTTGATCAGCTGCAAGGATCACGTGTTTACTCCAAGATCGATCTAAGATCGGGTTATCATCAGTTGCGAGTCAAAGATGAAGATATTCTGAAAATCTCATTTCGGACACGCTACGGTCATTATGAATTTTTGTTCATGCCGTTCGGGTTGACAAACGCACCAGCTGTATTCATGGACCTCATGAATCAGGTATGCAGTTCGTATTTGGATAAGTTTGTTATCGTCTTTATTGATGATATTCTTATTTATTCCAAAAATGAACAAGAACATGAGCAACATTTAAGGTTGGTGCTGGAACTGTTGAAGAAAGAACAGTTATACGCTAAGTTTTCTAAGTGCACACAACTAATTCGTATTGACTGAATATCTTTAGTCATCTTTTCCATTCGTCTCTCGACATCATCTATCTTTGCGGAAATGGAATCTAAGTCATGGCTAGAATCGGCTCTAGCTGCTTTAGATGATCTAACGATATCTTTTTCTTGGTGCCACTCATGTGAGTGGGAAGCAGTGTTATCAATAATTTTGTAAGCATCAGTTTCGGTTTTCTTCATAATAGAACCACCAGCTGCTATATCTATGTCTTTCCTTGTAGTGATGTCGCATTCTTGGTAAAATATTTGTACTATTTGACAGGTGTCTAAACCATGTTGCGGACATCCTCTTAATAACTTTCCATATCTTGTCCACGCCTCATATAGAGTTTCATTTGGCTTCTGTGTAAACGTAACAATTTCTGCTTGAAGTCTTACGGCTTTAGATGCAGGAAAGAATTGTTTAAGAAATTTTTCAACTAAAACATCCCATGTATCGATCGCCCCTTCAGGTAACGATTCCAACCAATCTTTGGCTTCTCCCTTTAAAGTCCAGGGAAATAACATGAGATATATCTGTTCATCCTCCACTTCTCGGATTTTAAATAGTGTGCAGATCCTATTAAAGGTACGTAAATGTTCATTTGGATCTTCCTTCGGCGCACCACTAAATTGGCATTGATTAGTCACCATGTGTAGAATTTGTCCTTTGATTTCATAATCTGGCGCATTAATGTCTGGATGAGTAATTGCGTGACCTTGGCCAGTGCGTTTAGCTCTCATTCGGTCTTCCATACTTAAAGGTTCTAGATTCTCCATAATTGAATTTGTTGAATCGGAATCACTAGAGGATTCTGATTTAATGGTTCGTTCCTCAGCAATCTCTGTTTGAATGATTGGTGGTTCCGGAGGAAAGTTTAGTGGTTCAGGATCTACGAATCGTTCCTGAATATTCTCCGGATTCTCAATTGTGAGGTCGGGTTCAAAAAATGGATTATCGGAAATTTGAACTGGAGTACTTGGTCGACTGGATGACGATTCTAAAGAAAAATCAACGGTGGTAATATTTGCTAAATGTCTTGATCTAGTTACAGGTGGTGAACGTACAAAAGGTGGTGAACGTCTTGCTCGGTGCATTCACTGAATATCCTATTAGTTTTTAAAAGGAAAGAAAAATTATAATAAGTTATCCAATCAATAGACTTTTCTGATTTTGCCCACGTTTCGAATAGCCAAAAGATGCAGCAGAGGGGCAGGATTCGTTTGGTCTCAATATAATTGAGGACTGTTTGGCTCCAATAACCCGGTCCACATACAAATCCAACTATTACTACGAACCAGAAAATTTTGATGTCTATTAATTTAACCACTTAAAATAAATTTTCGTAATTTTAAGAAATTTAGATAAGAAGTAGATTAAAAATCTATGTCCTAAAACTAGAATAGCGAGAAATAAAAAAGAAAAAGAGTTCGTCGAAAAAGGTCGAAAAAGAAAAATGGTTGAAAAATAAAAGGTGACAGAAAAATAAAAGAAACTTATAAAACTTAAAAATACTTGACTAACCTAACCTTATTACTACAACTAACTTAAAATTATAATCGCAAATTGAGATTACTAATTGGAATGATAATTGATACATTGGTAAAAGTCGTCTAAAAATATTAAAGCTTACAGGAAAAACTAAATCCCAAATGGAAATAACTTAAAAAGAAACTAAAACTTAAAAAGGCGTCTCAAAATTCTAAAGCACCTAAATCTTAGTCTAAAGAAAAAGCACTTAAGGAATTCTACGGCAAAGCCTAAAAATCTAGAAGTAAAAATAACTATGGCAAAAACTAAGTTTAAAACTAAATATGAGCTAAAAATACAATTTTTACGCTAAAACGATTAAAAAGGGACAAAATATAAAAATATACAAAAAGTTGTAAAAAGTACAATTTTTATAAAAATATTATTTTTATATTAATTATTTATTAAAACTATTTATTTTATAATTTAATTAAACAAATTTAACTAAATAAAACAAATTAAATAAAAAGTAACTTAAAATAAAACTAATTATAATAATAATAATAATCAGGGTTAATAATAATAATAATTAATAAATACCCCGTAATTAATGATGTTTAGGGTTTCTGTCGGTGGCGTCAGAGAAACTCCGCGAGTCGCGGTATTTCAAGCAGCAAACCCCGCGAGTCGCGGGGTTTAAAAATTCAACTCAGGTACAGTTTTTTATTCGACGCGTTTTTCTTTTTTTTTATATTTTTTATATTTTCTGTTTAATATTTTATGTTTATATCAAAATATTTATATAATAAAAACTTATATTTAAAAACTTAAATAAAAATAGAACTACTTTATAAATTTAAAAATATCTTAAAAATAGATTTATATATATAAAAAAAAAAATTTATATGTTTTAAATAAAAACAAAATACTTAAATAAAACTTATATAAAAATAAAGAAACTTTATAAAACTTAAATATTTAACAAAATCTTAAAAATACTTATATTTTTGTTTTTCTTTTTATATTTTTGAATATTTAAAACGTATTTTTATAAAAACGAATTTTAATAAAAGTAAACTAAATTTTTTTTTTTTTATATTAGCGTTGCGCTTCCGGCTTTTAAGAGATCCCTGGCAGCGGCGCCAAAAATAACTTGATGTGTGCGAGATGTACTAGGAAATACTATTAATTTTAGCAGAAAAATACTATTAAATACGATACAATTATGCACAAGATATTTATTTATTTAGAGAATGGATATACTTAAACCTTGCTACAACACTTATAGGCAGTGTACCTAATCGTACAGTAGTGTAGTTTTTAGTAAGTCCGGTTCGTTCCACAGGGAAATCTGTAAACAAAGCTTAACGTTATATTAGTTTACTTTTATAAAAATACAAATATATATATAAGTAATATTATTATTATAAAGGGGGGTTTTTACCGTTTAATGACTGGTTTGTCGATTTTAAAACTTTAGTCGCAGTTAAAACCAAATGTAAAATAAATACAAGACTTAAATTAAAGCGTAAAGTAAATAACGATAATGAAATTGCGAATAATAAAAGTGCGATAAAATAATCTTGCGATAATTAAAAAGTACGATAATTAAAAGTGCAATTAAATACAATAACAATAAAAATGCGATAATTAGAAGTGCAATTAAATATAAAATAAAGGAAATTAAATATGAAATAAAAGAATTATGCTTATTTAAACTTCCGTAATCATGATGTTTGACGTGTTGTTTTTAGTTTTATGCCCATGGGTTAATTGTCCTTTGTCCTGGATTATTTAATATGTCCGTCTGGTTTTTGTCCATAACAGTCCATCAGTCATAAATATAAAGTGCGAGTGTCCTCGTCAAATTATCCTTATACCCGAAGTTAAATATTCCAACTAATTGGGGACTTAAACTGTAACAAGATTTTAATACTTTGTTTAATAATTACACCAGGATGTCGACTGAGTGTAACCCAAGGTTTTAATATTTTGTTATCAATTATACCAAGTGTCCTTGTACATAATTTCACCCCTGTTTTAATTATTATAGTGGCTATTAATCCATTCCCGTGTCTGGTTAAATGAACGATTATTCGTACATATAAATACCCCGCCCATCGTGTCCGATCGAGTGTATATGGTAATTTATAGGGACGCCCAATTGTAAATCTTTATATTAATATTAACAAACTATCATTTAGTTAAACAAATATAAAGCCCATTAATAGCCCATAGTCTAATTTCCACAAGTGTCGTTCTTTTGTCCAAACCCCAATTATGGTACAAAGCCCAATTACCCAATTTTAGTAATTAGCCCAACATCATGATTACTTCGTTTTAAATAAGCATAATAATAACTTAGCTACGAGACATTAAATTAAAAAGATTGAACATAACTTACAATGATTAAAAATAGCATAGCGTTACACGGACAGAATTTCGACTTACACCCTTACAACATTCGCTAACATACCCTTATTATTAGAATTATAATTAAAATTAAAATTAAAATATAAATTATAAATATAAATATTACGATATAGATAGAGAGATGGATATATGAATGTGTAAAAATGATCAGAATTCGGTTGGCTTTATAGGGAATTGGGTTCAGGTATACTCCGCGACTCGCGGCAATTTTTGCCTTCAAACTCCGCGAGTCGCGGAGTTTGAAAATACAGCTCACAACTTTGGAGTCTTGCTTGCCGACGGATTTTTATTATTAATATAATATATAAATAATTATAAGAATTATTTAAATATTATATTATATTTATGTGCATAGTTGACTTGTAATTTTTAGTCCGTTGCGTCGAGCGTTGAGAGTTGACTCTGGTCCCGGTTCCGGAATTTCGAACGTCCTTGCGTATAATTTAATATCTTGTACTTTGCGTTTTGAATCTTGTACTCTTGTAATTTCGAGACGTTTCTTATCAATAATTGGAACCTCTTTGATTGTATTTTGTACTTTTGAGCTTTTTGGTCGTTTGCGTCTTTAATTCGTCGAATCTGTCTTTTGTCTTCACCTTTTATTATTTAAACGAATATCACTTTTAAATAGAACAATTGCAACTAAAAGCTTGTCTTTCTTGAGGAATAATGCTATGAAATATATGTTCGTTTTTAGCATTATCAAATATTTCCACACTTGAGCGTTGCTTGTCCTCAAGCAATATCGTCTTGAAATACTAGAATCACTTCTTTATTCTTCACACTTTGTACATCAGTGATTTCTATACTGCGGTATAAACAATGGTAGTAACGATATGGTTTACAGTCCCACATGACTATAAAAATTTAGATCCATTAAGGAAATTGGATCTTTATGAAAACATTTGATCTTTTGAAAATTAAATCTAGTTTTTACCCTAGATAAGTTTTCCGGAATAACCCTTTACCGGTGTTTGCAAAATATTTTTGTGGGTTTAGTGGGTTTCAGATTTGAAAATTTTAGCTCAAAACTTATGGTTTTGTGTCACCCACTTGCTAACCTTGTATTTGGAAAGCAACACGTCCAGTTTACTTGTCCCGTATATTACCTTTCGGTAAACTACCGTCTGGTTGTAAAGGAATGCGTTGAATAAGCAACTGTTAAGGCAATGTCCCCTGACATGCTTTTAATTATGGTCTATAACGTGTCGGACGCAATTACTATCCTTGGTAGGAGCAATAGTAAAGCTCATCCTTATGATTTTTCGGTCTAGCACAAGGTCCTGTCTTTGACTACTATGCAACCACCGTTCTTATGGTTGACACCCGATTTAGTTCAGGTGACCTAATGAATTCCAGGTGAATTCCTAGGATTTTACGTTCAATGGTAATGAACGCATTGAAAATAGGGTTTTCAGAAAACAAATCGGTTTGTAATTTTGATCAAAATATTTTCTCGTTTAAGCTCGAGTTTAGATATCATTGAATTCTATGAGTTTGTAATTCTCAATCTTTAAGTTCAATCTCAAGGATTGAGTAATATCAGGCTTAAAAGCTGATTTTTGATCTTTTAAGGAGATTATCCTTTCTGGGGATCTGATTCATTAGTCTTATCCAGCTAATTTGCATGGTGCCCCCCATTGTACGAGATAAATCCTTCTCATGGTTAGGATAAATCTGACCACTTGGCGACCCTGTTTAATGCTGAGGTCCGTGGATTTCCTGCTGATTTTAGTGATGACTTTTCTAGATTTTTTTGTCAACCTACAGCTGGTCTGGACGACAACTTCTTGACCTAAATCAAGAAGCGCGTGTCTTTTTCGGAAGACTTTACTTCCTTTTAATGATGGAATTGATTCATCGTGTAGATCCATCTCTCTTACAGTAAATCAGGTAAAACTTTTTAGTTTAGTCCAAAGCAAAAGTATTTTCAGTTATTTGTACAAAAATATGTGATATATGTTTTGAATAACTTGGAGAATTTTTCCCACACTTGGCTTTTATTTTCCTTTTTATCATCCTCTATTCCATTTTAAATGAATTTTAACATTTTGGTTTGTTTCTCAATTTATGTCCTTTCCGAGGTTACAATAATTTCGGTGTTAAAACCTAGTTTTATCGTTCATAAATATGTATAAACATGATTTTGAGTTCATTTAATTGAAAATTTTGAAAAATTTTACTAGAATTGGGTAGTCAGTATATAAGACTAGGGCTGTTCTTTATTATCAGAGAGCACTAGATTCTAATACAACTACTGCTTTACTAGTATTTTTAATGGTAACCCAGTGTTTAAGATAAAAATTTTAAAATCCGAAAGAATTTAACCCCTTCCCACACTTAAGATCTTGCAATGCCCTCATTTGCAAGAAATCAGTAACAATTTAAATTGTTGAGGGTGATTTGTGTGAAAATAATTAAATTTTTACCAAAGTTTCTAAATATATTGGCGTTTGTTTGCTGAATGATAAATGGTGCACATCATTTGTTCATTCCGTCTTGTTGTTATTTCACATATATTTTGCATCTTGTCGTCAAAATTAGTTGCTTTTGCTGAACTTAATGCCAGTCTTTGAAAATGCGTTGTTTTACCCTGTTGTGTACATAAGATAAACTGCAAACATATATACATATTTTTGAAGTTTGGTCTATTACCCCACATTCAAAAATTATTAAAATCTAAGAATAAAAGTTAGAAAATTATAAAAACTATTACAATATTAACATAAGTATTAAACGTATCAACAATACAAATTACAAAATAAATAAAACTAAGTAGACTAGGGATGATACTGATACCAATAGGGGTTCCAAGCATAACCATAGGTGCTATAGAATGCTTCGGCGGGGTTGTACGTAGGATACGGTGGTTGCATCTCTATAGACCAGGGAGGGAATATGGGTTTTGGTGTAGGAATATAGTTTCTACTTATATGTTGGCAATGAGCTATGATTTGGTTTTGATGAACTTGCCAATCCTCAAATGCTCTCTGTCTAGCATTTTCGTACTCCTGTGAAGCTATAAACCTTTGCATTTCTTGCATTTCATTTTCCCATCCTACATTACCTTGCTGTTGGTTTCTCTCAACCTGTGGATGTCTATCATGGTATTGTACTGCGGCGTTATTTCGCCTCTTCAAAACTTTCGCACCATGGTATACATTTAAACCTATAGTATCGCGGGGTTCTGGTTCTTCGACTAATAATCCCTCCCGACTTATATCCACACCGAGATATTCAGCAATCAAAGTAATAAAAATACCACCTCCTATTATGCTATGCGGTCTCATCCCCCCTAACCATAGCTGATAAATAATAACCCACACAATAAGGTATACTTACAGCGCTTTGTGGGTCTCGAATACACATATGGTAAAACAAATCCTGTTCATTTACCTTTTCCTTGTTCTTACCTCTTTGTGTAATCGAATTAGCTAAAAACCTATGAATTACTCTTAATTCAGCTCTATCTATATCCAAATAAGAGTAATTTCCCCCTTTGAATCGGTGATGGCTTGTCATTTGACTCCATACACCGTGTGTATCAAAATTTTCATCTATCTTTCTACCATTTAGTATCAACCCTCTACAATCGGCAGATGCTAACTCCTCAGGCGTATATATACGTAAAGCCTGAGCCATGTCTAGTAAAGACATGTGGCGCATCGAACCTCCTAACAAAAATCTAATAAAAGATCGATCGGTTAAACTAGCTACCCGATCATTTAATTCTATACTACACAACAATTCTTCACACCATACTTTATATACAGGTCTACGCATGGTGAATAAACGTACCCAGTCGTTAAAAGTAGAATTACCATACCTCTGTGCAAGTAATTCCCTAATTGTCCCGGCCAATTCTACAGCTTCTAATGGTCCCCATTCTATGACCCTAGGTACCTCAACAACTTTAGAATGAAGAGTATGCAAACCCCTTTGGTATTTTGGATAATCTATCCAAAGTCTGTCAAATCTCAGGTTCGGATGCAAATCTTCCAAGTGCATATCAGAAAATGTCATGACTGGATGAGGTATATCTTGCTTGTAGTAGTTATCCACCTCCTGTTGTTCCGCATTCTCAGCAGGAGCATTGCGAGCTTGGGATGAAGATTCACCCCTTTCAGTCTGCAAAACACATCAAACACAATTTTTGTGCATCCAAATATGCATTAGTGTCAGCAAAATCATCAATCAAAATAATTACAATGACATGATCAATTTATATCAAACTTAAGCTTATTTTCACATTTTTATCAAATCTACACTTTTTCAAATAAGCATATACGAAAATGTTCGCCAAGTTCATAAGCATTCAACTCAAATAACATGTCAAAATAATTATTACTAGCAATTAAACAAGTTTCAAATGGCATTATCTCTCAAAAATCAAGTTCATGAATTTTAGACTTGAAAAAGTCTACTTTAATTCTCAAAATCATGTTTAGGCTCAAAGTTTGGATCATTTAACTACCTAAACATGTTACATTACTTAATTTAACAACAATTCATGACAAAAATCGGCCATAACCTGTTTATATCAAAAAGCCCCAAATTTGCTCAAGAACACAAACCCTAGATTACTCAAAATTTGAAGTTTAAGGCTTCTAATCATGTTAAATAGCATCAATCTAGGTTATACAAGCATAATACATAAACAATTTAAGCATAATTACACTAAAAAGCATCAAAATCAAATTGGGGAAAAAAATTGCTCAAGAACACTAATTTCGGATTAAATGGTGTTTAGGTGTAGAAATTTACCGTTTTTCTTGAGTAATTCCTTGATAGCATCCTTCTCAACATGATTTTAGTAAAAGATTTGATGATTAACGGTTAAAAATTGTGATTTTGGGGGTGTTTTTGCGTGTTTTTTCGAGGGTTATTTTCGCAGTTTTTTTTGTTCTGTGGTGTGTGGTTTGAAACTGATCAGTTCGTTCAGCTTTATTTTTTTTCTGTAATTTGGTTCCTCCGCGACTCGCGGTATTTGGACCCTTCAAACTCCGCGAGTCGCGGAGTTTTTTTTTTTTACATCTTATACTAATTAAAACAATTAAGTAATTAATTTTAAAATTTTGTTTCCCTTGTTATTTAGGACGAGGTCGTTTCGGATCGATGTCCTAGTCCGTCCTTCGACAAAATTTTAAAATTTGTCTTTTTGTAGCGATTGTTTTAAAAGCTAAGATTTTTGGGTTTTTTAATGTTTTTGGCATACTTTAATTCAATAAGATTAAAAATAATGATAATAAAAGTTCTCGTCCCTCCCTCGGGTAAAGCAATTTCGGTTCAAAGACCTAGTCTTAAACTTACGACGAATTTTAAAAATCATATTTTTAACTTAATGAGATATAGTAAATTTTTGTTTTTAAATTCACACAATTTAAATATAAAATTCAAAATTAATATTAAAAATTCACACCAAACTTACAATTTAAAATGCATAAAATTAAAAATTCATATTTTTAAAAATAAAAAATTCACACCAAACTTAATTTAAAAATTCATATTATAAATTCACACCAAACTTATATTATATTTTTCAAATATTTACAATTTTAAATATATTGATTTTACAAAGTTTACAATATTAATTTAAGATTTATATATTAATTTTAAAAAACATGGTAAAAATAAAATTAAAAATCTTTTTGGCTTTTTATCCCACTTTAATCAATCAAATATTATCAAAAATATGCGCCCCTCTTTTTGGTAAAGTAATTTCGGTTCCAAGACCTAATTTAACTCATGACGAATTTTTAAAATATTTTGGGTTGATTGATTAAAGATATTTATACCTTAAGAATAAACGTCAAATTTCGCCGTGATGTAATAAATTTTTGTATGATATCAATAATTTCGGTCGCCAAACCTAATTTTATTCAATACCAATTTAATACTTTATAGCGAACAAATTAGCGTTTATTATCAAAAGGTTAAAAAAAATAAAAATAAAAACTGTACAGACTTACCTGTGAAATAGATTTCTTAGTTATACGATCTATCCCATTCATAAGATAGTCGGTTTAATTGGTTTTCCATGGCTACATAGGCGTAACCTCGAGCATTCAGTGTCTTTTCTTCTAAACATATCAACGGTCCGTCTCTGCATAAAGTAACAAATTCGGTGTTTGAATAGGTTTGATTATTTGAACATTTACCTCCATGTGACCATTTTCCGCATTTGTGACATCTTTCTAGGTATCGTGCTCTTCTTTTCGCTGCGGATTTTGATTTTCCTTTACCAAATTGTAACTTATTATCTTCGCATCTGGATTCTTTTCTAACTCCGTCCATTCTTTCTCTGATTACTGATACTATTTCACTCGGTAGTGTGTCATTATTACGTTTAGTGATCAAAGCGTGTAGCATTAGACCATGGTTTAGTTCACAGGCAGTCTTCATTTTGTAAAAAACCTAAAAAAATAAAAATTCAGAATGGGGGGAGAAGACTAGTTCTTTAGGGTCTGCTAGGGAAAGACCATTCGGGTTCCATCTACACGAAAAAAGATAATCTAACTCTAACAGAAATACATATTATTCTTTAAAGACTTGATTCTCCCCACACTTAGTTAGCTGTGGTGTCGAAATTGTGATTAACTTCATTGTCGACTTCCATCGGACTATCTATGTAATGTTTAACTCTGTGACCATTAACTTTAAATTCAATCCCATTTGAATTTATTAATTCTATCGTTCCGTATGGGAAAACTCTTTTGACTATGAATGGTCCAGACCATCTTGATTTCAATTTTCCAGGAAATAGCTTGAATCGTGAATTGAAAAGAAGAACTCTGTCTCCTTCTTTAAATTCTTTTGAACTTCTGATTCTTTTATCATGCCATTTCTTCGTTCTTTCTTAATAGATTAACGAATTTTTGTATGCTTCATGTCTTAATTCTTCTAATTCGTTTAGTTGACTTAATCGTAGACGTCCGGCTTCATGTAAATCAAGATTACATGTCTTCAAAGCCCAAAATGCTTTGTGTTCAATTTCTACTGGAAGATGACATGCTTTTCCATAAACAAGTCTAAAAGGTGTGGTTCCAATTGGAGTTTTGTAGGCTGTTCTAAAAGCCCAGAGTGCATCCTCCAATTTAATGGACCATTCCTTCGGATTTGATCCTACGGTTTTCTCTAGAATACGTTTTAAAGCTCGGTTGGTATTTTCAACTTGTCCACTTGTTTGTGGATGATATGCGGTTAAGATTTTATGAGTTACTCCATATCTTTTAAGAACTTTCTCAAGTTGATTATTACAGAAATGAGTACCCCGATCACTTATTAAAGCTTTCGGTGTTCCAAACCTTGCAAAAAGACGTTTTAAAAAGTTGACTACAACTCGTGCATCGTTAGTTGGGAGAGCTTGTGCTTCCGCCCATTTAGATACATAATCAATGGCTACGAGTATATATAGATTATTATGAGATTTTGGAAATGGACCCATAAAGTCAATACCCCAAATGTCAAATACTTCACATACTTGGATGACATTTTGTGGCATTTCATCACGTTGACTTATTTTTCCGGCCCTTTGACAAGCATCACATGATTTGCAAAGAAGGTGTGAGTCTTTGTAAATTGTAGGCCAATAGAATCCAGCATCATAAACTTTTCTTGCTGTTAATTGAGGCCCATAATGCCCTCCTGTTGGTCATGTGTGACAATGGTTTAATATTTTACTAGCTTCATCTCCAAATACACATCGGCGTATTATTCCATCGGGACAACTTTTAAACAGATGTGGATCTTCCCAAAAATAGTGTTTTATATCACTGAAGAATTTCTTTCGTCTTTGGTACGATAATCCTTTTTTAAGGAATCCACATACTTAATAGTTTGCATAGTCTGCAAACCATGGAATTTCTTTATAATCTATCTTCAATAGATATTCATCAGGAAAGTTGTCTTGTATTGCCGATTCATTTAGAACTTCTAATTCAGGATTTTCAAGACGAGAAAGATGATCAGCGGCGAGATTTTCTGCTCCTCTTTTATCTCGGATTTCAATATCAAACTCTTGTAAGAGTAAGATCCAACGAATTAATCTTGGTTTAGCATCTTGTTTCGAAAATAGGTATCTAAGAGCAGAATGGTCGGTATAGACCACCGTTTTTGCTAGAACGAGATATGATCGAAATTTGTCAAAAGCAAAGACAATAGCAAGGAGTTCTTTTTCAGTAGTTGTATAGTTCGTTTGTGCTCCTTGTAACGTCTTACTAGCATAATATATAGGTTGAAATCGTTTTTCAATCCTTTGTCCTAAAACGGCTCCCATTGCAAAATCACTTGCATCGCACATTAGTTCAAATGGTAGATTCCAATTTGGTGTTATCATGATCGACGCATTAGTTAGTTTCTCTTTAAGAATATTAAAAGATTTGATACACTCATCTGAAAAGATGAATGGAGCATCCTTTTCTAGGAGTTTATTCATAGGAGTGGCAATTTTAGAAAAATATTTTATGAAACGTCGGTAAAAACCGGCATGCCCTAGAAAACTCCTAACTCCTCTAACATTGGTGGGATGTGGAAGTTTAGCAATTACATCTACTTTAGCTCTATCCACTTCAATTCCTTCTTTTGAAATTTTATGACCAAGAACGATGCCTTCTTTAACCATGAAATGGCATTTCTCCCAATTAAGAACTAGATTTGATTGTTCGCATCTAATAAGCATTCGTTCAAGATTAACTAGACATGATTCAAATGTATTACCGAAGACTGAAAAGTCATCCATGAAAACTTCCATGCATTCTTCTATCATGTCGTGAAAAATCGCCATCATACACCTTTGAAAGGTTGCAGGGGCATTACAAAGTCCAAATGGCATGCGTTTGTAAGCAAAAGTACCATAAGGGCACGTGAATGTGGTTTTCTCTTGGTCCTCGGGTGCTATTGGAATTTAAAAATATCCGGAAAATCCATCTAGAAAACAATAGTAACTATTTCCGGCTAATCTTTTCAACATTTGATCAATGAAAGGTAAGGGAAAGTGATCTTTTCTGGTGGCGTCATTTAATTTTCTATAATCAATACATACACGCCATCCTGTTACAGTCCTAGTAGGAATAAGCTCATTTTTTTCATTTGTAATGACAGTCATGCCACCCTTCTTAGGTACGCATTGGACTGGGCTTACCCATGGACTATCAGAAATTGGATAAATTAGACCTGCATCTAGCAGTTTAATAATCTCTTTCTTAAGTACATCTTGCATATTAGGATTTAGTCTTCGTTGGCGTTGCACATACGTTTTATGACCTTCTTCCATAAGGATTTTATGTGTGCAATACGAAGGACTTATTCCTTTAATATCATGAATCTTCCATGCAATGGCTAGTTTATGAGCTTTCAACACAGAAATGAGTTGTGATTTCTCATTTTCAGTAAGAGAAGACGATATTATTACAGGTAATTCAGATTCACCATGTAAATAAGCGTATTCCAAATGGTTTGGAAGTGGCTTTAACTCTAATTTCGGAGGTTCTTCTATCGATGATTTGTATCGATATCTGTCTTCTTCTTTTAGCATTTGAATTTCTTCTGTTGTTGGTTCATATCCATTAGCTATAAGTGTAGCTAACATTTCAGCTTCATCAATTGGTTCATTACCTTCTACTAAAAAACATTCTCCTGTTCCTTGTAATTCTGGAAATTCTTCTAATAATTCTGCATGTGCATCTATAGTTTGAATAAAATAACATGTATCATCTGCAGATTGCGGTTGTTGCATTGCTCTATCAACTGAAAAGGTAACACTCTCATCCTCTATATTTAGGGTCAATTTCTTACCGAACATGTCTATCATTGCTTTAGCCGTGTTTAAGAATGGTCTTTCTAATATGAGAGGAACTTGAGAATCTTCTTCCATGTCCAAAACAAAAAAATCTACTGGAAATACTAAAGTACCAACTTTAACTAGCATGTTCTCCATTATCCCTCTAGGATATTTTATTGATCAATCGGCTAGTTGTATGCTTATTCTGGTTGGTTTCAATTCTCCAAGGTCTAGTTTAGCGTATAGTGAATACGGCATTAGATTTATACTAGCACCTAAGTCTGCCAATGCTTCTATTGAACTAAGACTACCCAGAAAACATGGAATTGTGAACCTTCCTGGATCAGATAATTTTTCTGGTATCTTATTCAACAGCACTGCTGAACAATTAGCGTTCATAGTAACAGCCGAGAGTTCTTCCATTTTCTTTCTATTTGAAATTAGATCTTTCAAGAATTTAGCATATCTAGGCATTCCTGAAATTACATCAATGAAAGGAAGATTTACATTTATCTGTTTAAACATATCCAAGAATTTGGATTGCTCGGCTTCAAGTTTCTCTTTCTTCATTTTACTCGGGTAAGGAAGTGGTGGTTGGTATGGTTTAACATAAGGTTTAGCCTTAACTCTGTTATCTTCATTAACCTTTTCAACTACCGGTTCTTTTTCCTTATCTTGATCAGGTTGTGGTTCTTGTGGAGTAGGAATAGCTTCATCAGAAGTTACAGGTATTTCAGGTGGTTTAAGTGTTGTACCACTTCTTGTGGTAATGGCTTTAGCTGTTTCATTCCGGGGGTTAGCGTTTGTATCACTAGGTAAACTTCCCGGTTTTCTTTCACCTATTAACCTTGCTAGGTTACTTACTTCTTGTTCCAGATTTTGAATAGAAGCTTGTTGATTTCTAAATGCTTGAGCATTTTTTTCATTAGTTTGTTTCTGAGATGTGAAAAACTGCGTTTGAGTTTCAACTAGCTTCGTCATTCATATCCTCTAAATTCGGCTTTTTATCATCGGTTTGTTGTGGTGGTTTGTTTTGAAAATTAGGTCTTTGCTGATTGTAATTATTATTGGATTCTTGTTGATTGCTAGGACCTTGTTGGTTGTTATATGGAATATTTCTGTTATAATTCTGGTTTTGATTGTAAACCGGTCTTGGCGGTTGATAATTATTCTGATAATTATTTCCAGGCCTTTGGTTTATGTATGAAATATTCTCTCTTTGTTCCATTGTTAATTCAATACTGAGACAATCTTTTGTCAAATGTGGTCCTCCACACTGCTCACAACTAATTCGTATTGAGTGAATATCTTTAGTCATCTTTTCCATTCGTCTCTCGACAGCATCTATCTTTGCGGAAATGGAATCTAAGTCATGGCTAGAATCGGCTCTAGCTGCTTTAGATGATCTAACGATATCTTTTTCTTGGTGCCACTCATGTGAGTGGGAAGCAGTGTTATCAATAATTTTGTAAGCATCAGTTTCGGTTTTCTTCATAATAGAACCACCAGCTGCTATATCTATGTCTTTCCTTGTAGTGATGTCGCATCCTTGGTAAAATATTTGTACTATTTGACAGGTGTCTAAACCATGTTGCGGACATCCTCTTAATAACTTTCCATATCTTGTCCACGCCTCATATAGAGTTTCATTTGGCTTCTGTGTAAACGTAACAATTTCTGCTTGAAGTCTTACGGCTTTAGATGCAGGAAAGAATTGTTTAAGAAATTTTTCAACTAAACATCCCATGTATCGATCGCCCCTTCAGGTAACGATTCCAACCAATCTTTGGCTTCTCCCTTTAAAGTCCAGGGAAATAACATGAGATATATCTGTTCATCCTCCACTTCTCGGATTTTAAATAGTGTGCAGATCCTATTAAAGGTACGTAAATGTTCATTTGGATCTTCCTTCGGCGCACCACTAAATTGGCATTGATTAGTCACCATGTGTAGAATTTGTCCTTTGATTTCATAATCTGGCGCATTAATGTTTGGATGAGTAATTGCGTGACCTTGGCTAGTGCGTTTAGCTCTCATTCGGTCTTCCATACTTAAAGGTTCCAGATTCTCCATAATTGAATTTGTTGAATCGGAATCACTAGAGGATTCTGATTTAATGGTTCGTTCCTCAACAATCTCTGTTTGAATGATTGGTGGTTCCGGAGGAAAGTTTAGTGGTTCAGGATCTACGAATCGTTCCTGAATATTCTCCGGATTCTCAATTGTGAGGTCGGGTTCAAAAAATGGATTATCGGAAATTTGAACTGGAGTACTTGGTCGACTGGATGACGATTCTAAAGAAAAATCAACGGTGGTAATATTTGCTAAATGTCTTGATCTAGTTACAGGTGGTAAACGTACAAAAGGTGGTGAACGTCTTGCTCGGTGCATTCACTGAATATCCTATTAGTTTTTAAAAGGAAAGAAAAATTATAATAAGTTATCCAATCAATAGACTTTTCTGATTTTGCCCACGTTTCGAATAGCCAAAAGATGCAGCAGAGGGGCAGGATTCGTTTGGTCTCAATATAATTGAGGACTGTTTGGCTCCAATAACCCGGTCCACGTACAAATCCAACTATTACTACGAACCAGAAAATTTTGATGTCTATTAATTTAACCACTTAAAATAAATTTTCGTAATTTTAAGAAATTTAGATAAGAAGTAGATTAAAAATCTATGTCCTAAAACTAGAATAGCGAGAAATAAAAAAGAAAAAGAGTTCGTCGAAAAAGGTCGAAAAAGAAAAATGGTTGAAAAATAAAAGGTGACGGAAAAATAAAAGAAACTTATAAAACTTAAAAATACTTGACTAACCTAACCTTATTACTACAACTAACTTAAAATTATAATCGCAAATTGAGATTACTAATTGGAATGATAATTGATACATTGGTAAAAGTCGTCTAAAAATATTAAAGTTTACAGGAAAAACTAAATCCCAAATGGAAATAACTTAAAAAGAAACTAAAACTTAAAAAGGCGTCTCAAAATTCTAAAGCACCTAAATCTTAGTCTAAAGAAAAAGCACTTAAGGAATTCTACGGCAAAGCCTAAAAATCTAGAAGTAAAAATAACTATGGCAAAAACTAAGTTTAAAACTAAATATGAGCTAAAAATACAATTTTTACGCTAAAACGATTAAAAAGGGACAAAATATAAAAATATACAAAAAGTTGTAAAAAGTACAATTTTTATAAAAATATTATTTTTATATTAATTATTTATTAAAACTATTAATTTTATAATTTAATTAAACTAATTTAACTAAATAAAACAAATTAAATAAAAAGTAACTTAAAATAAAACTAATTATAATAATAATAATAATTAGGGTTAATAATAATAATAATTAATAAATACCCCGTAATTAATGATGTTTAGGGTTTCTGTCGGTGGCGTCAGAGAAACTCCGCGAGTCGCGGTATTTCAAGCAGCAAACCCCGCGAGTCGCGGGGTTTAAAAATTCAACTCAGGTACAGTTTTTTATTCGACGCGTTTTTCTTTTTTTTTATATTTTTTTTATTTTCTGTTTAATATTTTATGTTTATATCAAAATATTTATATAATAAAAACTTATATTTAAAAACTTAAATAAAAATAGAACTACTTTATAAATTTAAAAATATCTTAAAAATAGATTTATATATATAAAAAAAAAATTTATATGTTTTAAATAAAAACAAAATACTTAAATAAAACTTATATAAAAATAAAGAAACTTTATAAAACTTAAATATTTAACAAAATCTTAAAAATACTTATATTTTTGTTTTTCTTTTTATATTTTTGAATATTTAAAACGTATTTTTATAAAAACGAATTTTAATAAAAGTAAACTAAATTTTTTTTTTTTTTTTTTATATTAGCGTTGCGCTTCCGGCTTTTAAGAGATCCCCGGCAGCGGCGCCAAAAATAACTTGATGTGTGCGAGGTGTTCTAGGAAATACTATTAATTTTAGCAGAAAAATACTATTAAATACGATACAATTTTACACAAGATATTTATTTATTTAGAGAATGGATATACTTAAACCTTGCTACAACACTTATAGGCTGTGTACCTAATCGTACAGTAGTGTAGTTTTTAGTAAGTCCGGTTCGTTCCACAGGGAAATCTGTAAACAAAGCTTAACGCTATATTAGTTTACTTTTATAAAAATACAAATATATATATAAGTAATATTATTATTATAAAGGGGGGTTTTTACCGTTTAATGACCGGTTTGTCGATTTTAAAACTTTAGTCGCGGTTAAAACCAAATGTAAAATAAATACAAGACTTAAATTAAAGCGTAAAGTAAATAACGATAATGAAATTGTGAATAATAAAAGTGCGATAAAATAATCTTGCGATAATTAAAAAGTACGATAATTAAAAGTGCAATTAAATATAATAACAATAAAAATGCGATAATTAGAAGTGCAATTAAATATAAAATAAAGGAAATTAAATATGAAATAAAAGAATTATGCTTATTTAAACTTCCGTAATCATGATGTTTGACGTGTTGTTTTTAGTTTTATGCCCATGGGTTAATTGTCCTTTGTCCTGGATTATTTAATATGTCCGTCTAGTTTTTGTCCATAACAGTCCATCAGTCATAAATATAAAGTGCGAGTGTCCTCGTCAAATTATCCTTATACCCGAAGTTAAATATTCCAACTAATTGGGGACTTAACCTGTAACAAGATTTTAATACTTTGTTTAATAATTACACAACAGGATGTCGACTGAGTGTAACCCAAGGTTTTAATATTTTGTTATCAACTATACCAAGTGTCCTTGTACATAATTTCACCCCTGTTTTAATTATTCTAGTGGCTATTAATCCATTCCCGTGTCCGGTTAAATGAACGATTATTCGTACATATAAATACCCCGCCCATCGTGTCCGATCGAGTGTATATGGTAATTTATAGGGACGCCCAATTGTAAATCTTTATATTAACATTAACAAACTATCATTTAGTTAAACAAATATAAAGCCCATTAATAGCCCATAGTCTAATTTCCACAAGTGTCGTTCTTTTGTCCAAACCCCAATTATGGTACAAAGCCCAATTACCCAATTTTAGTAATTAGCCCAACATCATGATTACTTCGTTTTAAATAAGCATAATAATAACTTAGCTACGAGACATTAAATTAAAAAGATTGAACATAACTTACAATGATTAAAAATAGCGTAGCGTTACACGGACAGAATTTCGACTTACACCCTTACAACATTCGCTAACATACCCTTATTATTAGAATTATAATTAAAATTAAAATTAAAATATAAATTATAAATATAAATATTACGATATAGATAGAGAGATGGATATATGAATGTGTAAAAATGATCAGAATTCGGTTGGCTTTATAGGGAATTGGGTTCAGGTATACTCCGCGACTCGCGGCAATTTTTGCCTTCAAACTCCGCGAGTCGCGGAGTTTGAAAATACAGCTCACAACTTTGGAGTCTTTCTTGCCGATGGATTTTTATTATTAATATAATATATAAATAATTATAAGAATTATTTAAATATTATATTATATTTATGTGCATAGTTGACTTGTAATTTTTAGTCCGTTGCGTCGAGCGTTGAGAGCTGACTCTGGTCCCGGTTCCGGATTTTCGAACGTCCTTGCGTACAATTTAATATCTTGTACTTTGCGTTTTGAATCTTGTACTCTTGTAATTTCGAGACGTTTCTTATCAATAATTGGAACCTCTTTGATTGTATTTTGTACTTTTGAGCTTTTTGGTCGTTTGCGTCTTTAATTCGTCGAATCTGTCTTTTGTCTTCACCTTTTATTATTTAAACGAATATCACTTTTAAATAGAACAATTGCAACTAAAAGCTTGTCTTTCTTGAGGAATAATGCTATGAAATATATGTTCGTTTTTAGCATTATCACCGATCATAAAAGCCTTCATTTTTAGCATTATCACCGATCATAAAAGCCTTCAATATATCTTCAACCAAAAACAACTAAACATGAGGCAACGTAGGTGGGTCGAGCTGATAAACGACTATGATTGTGAAATTCGCTATCATCGCGGAAAAGCAAATGTAGTAGCAGATGCTTTAAGCAAGAAGGAAAGAGAGCCGATTCGAGTACGAGCAATGAATATGAAGATTCGTACGAACCTCACTACCCAAATTAAGGAGGCTCAACAAGGAGCTCTTTCTGAAGAAAACTTTGGAAATGAGATGCTTAAAGGGTTAGATAAACAGCTTGTTACACGGGAAGACGGAACCCGATACTTCGCTGGACGCATTTGGGTACCGAAGTTTAAAGGGTTAAGAAAATTGGTTTTGGATGAGGCGCATAAGACGAGATACTCAATACATCCGGGAGCTGGAAAGTTGTATCAAGATCTTAAGGCACACTTTTGGTGGCCAAATTTGAAAGCTGATATTGCAACGTACATCGGAGAATGTTTGACTTGCTCCAAAGTCAAGGCAGAACATCAGAAACTGTCAGGTCAGCTTCAACAAACAGAAATCCCAGAATGGAAATGGGAATGTATTACTATGGATTTCATCACGAAAATACCAAAGACTGCATGGGGTTATGACACCATTTGGGTAATTGTCGATCGTCTCACCAAATCTGCACATTTCCTACCTATGAAGGAAATGGATAAGATGGAGAAATTGGTACGCTTATACATGAAGGAACTTGTTTCAAGACATGGAGTACCTATCTCCATTATATCCGATCGCGACAGTAGGTTTACGTCAAGTTTTTGGAAATCACTACATGAAGTTCTAGGGACTCGTCTGGATATGAGCACTGCATATCATCCTCAGACCGATGGGCAAAGTGAAAGGACTATTCAGACTCTTGAAGACAAGCTTAGAGCATGTGTGATCGATTTCAGAAATGGATGGGATAAATATCTACCATTAGCAGAATTCTCGTATAACAATAGTTACCATACGAGTATTAACGTTGCACCATTTGAAGCACTTTACGGAAGGAAGTGTAGATCCCCTATCTGTTGGAATGAAGTAGGAGACCGACAACTAACTGGTCCCGAGATCATACAGGAGACTACTGAAAAGATTGTGCAAATCAAGGAGAGATTGAAGACCGCCCAAAGTCGTCAAAAGAGCTATGTTGATGTTCGAAGGAAGCCGTTAGAATTTCAGGTTGATGACATAGTTATGTTAAAGGTGTCACCATGGAAAGGTGTGATACGCTTTGGTAAGAGGGGTAAATTGAACCCAAGATACGTAGGACCATTCAAGATCATCGAACGTATTGGACAGATGGCTTATCGACATAAGCTACCACAACAACTTGCTGGAGTACAAAATACCTTTCACGTCTCGAACCTAAGAAAATGCCTTGCAAAAGAAGACCTCACTGTTCCTCTTGAAGAAATCCAAATCGACGAGAAACTGCATTTTATAGAAAAGCCTGTCGAAATCATGGATCGTGAAGTTAAACGGCTCAAGCAAAGCAACATACCTATAGTTAGGGTTCGTTGGAATGCTTGAAGAGGTCCTAAGTTCACTTGGGAAAGAGAGGACCAGATGAAACAGAAATATCCACAGCTGTTTACAAACACCGCCCATGGAATAGGTACTACTTCAAATTTCGGGATGAAATTTCTTTAACGGGTAGGTACTGTCATGACCTGGATTTTTCCATGATTATATATTGAACAATATTAATATTTACATAATTAAATGTTTCCAACATATTAAGCAATCAAACTTTTTAAGACTTGATTAATTGAAACGGAATTTATGTAAATGTTTGACCACCCAGTTTGACCGATGATTCACGAACGTTATAACTTGTAAATAACATGATAATATATATATATATATATATATATATATATATATATATATATATATATATATATATATATATATATATATATATATATATATATATATATATATATATATATATATATATATGTATAACATGATGAAATGATAACTAAGTATCTCATTAAATATATTAACAATAAGTTATATACATAAAATGAGACTACTAACTTAAGAATTTCGAAACGATATATACGTAACGATTATCGTTGTATTAACGTCTTAATATATATATATATATATATATATATATATATATATATATATATATATATTGTATTAAGATATATTAATACACTATGTTATCATGATAATATAACAATTTAACATCTCATTAGATATAATAACAATGGGTTAATTACATTTAACAAGGTCGTTAACTTAAAGGTTTCGAAACAACACTTACATGTAACGACTAACGATGATTTAACGACTCAGTTAAAATGTATATATATATATATATATATATATATATATATATATAGTGTATTAAGATGTATTAATACACATTTGAAGGACTTCAATACATATATCAAAACACTCTTACTTAACAAAAATAATCACAATTGTATTCCCATTTGTTTTCATCAAGAATTCTACTCGTATTCGCTCGGTATTTGCACTCGTATTATACCCAGCTTCTAGATGTATTTACTATTGGGATATACCAATAAAAATCTGCTCCTTAGAAGCCTTAAACGATTAAGGAACATGTGGAACCAACCATTTGTCAAGTAGCATGAATTATTTAGCAAGAAAATAAAATTAGGAATCTTTTCTTTCTTTATAAACTAAAAACGTTTTTATGCATACACACCATTTCTTCATTCCATTTTCTCATACTTACACTCCCAATTCTCTCTCAAAATACTCCTAACTTCATACTTGATCATCTCCAAGTATTTTCCCCATCATTTAGCTTCAATTACAAGCTTTAATCATCATAAAAACAACCTAGAATCAAGAAGTTGCAAGATTACTTCCAATCTTTTTAATCCAATCCAACAACTCATCAAAGATCAAGAACTTCCATCTAATCTCAGTAACTTTTCATTCATAATCAAGGTAAAATACTTCTCAAAATCCTTGTTCAATTCCTTGTATAGTTGCTATCTTATTATACTTATAAAACTTGTAAAAACTAGAACTTGTTTTGATGAATACCAAGCTTGTTTGAAAAACTAATCTAATCTTTCTAACTTAACTCTAATAACACTTATTTATATGTATTATGATATTATATTAAGTTAATATAAGAACTTATAACTTGTAGCTATGAAGAACACCTTGAAACTTAACATATATCCTTTAATCTCCATTCGGTAAAAAGCGGGCTGTTTTGGGTTGGGAATTAAAAACCTATCTTAGACTTTGAGTTTGAGGCTAAGACTTTGAAAATATTTTAATATATTTAAATAAGACTTCCAGTATTTTTTTCATGATTTTAGACAAAGTGGAAGTATTTTATCAAAAATCATATATTGGGTGGATGCCGGGATTTTTCCAAATCTGTCTACCGACACAAAAAGAGGTTAAAGCTCTAAATATTACTACTTGGGATGAACTTTTCGAATTGGTTTTGTAAAATTCACTTCTTAAGGAATCCATAGCAATTTGATTCACTTTAAACGGAGTTGTAATGAATATTTGACGAGCAAAACAAAATCTGCTAAAATTAACGTTGTATGGACGAAATTTATATTATAAAAACTATATTAACCATATCCTTGTTAACTTTTTCTATATCCTATATATATTTGGATATGTTATCAGTAGTATAACAAAATATTATAATCTTGGTTAATTCTGTGATTGTATATATGTATAATAATATTCTTGGTACGTCCTAACATAATAAGTATGCAATACGTTTTATTAAATCCTAAGACAATACGTACACAATACGTCTTAGTTAATTCTAAGATAATACATATACAATACGTCTCTGGGTTGATGCAAAGACAATACGTATAAAATACGTCGAGGGGTAATTCTAAGATTATATATATATATATATATATATATACCGATTATTGGACTGTTGGACTTTTCGGACTATTTTGGACTACTAACAAAGGACTACTAACAATGGACTACTAACATAAATGTTAAAAATTATTATATAAGTATTCTATGAACTTGCTTTATTTTATTCATATGTCGTATTATTATCTGAATCGTTATTATTGTTATAGGTTCGTGAATCCAAGGATGATGGTCATATTTTTAATAAGTTGAAAACTTATTATTAATATACTTTTACTACTGTGAGTATATAGTCCCATTTTTAAACTCTAAAAATATTTTGGGATGAGAATACATGCTTTTTATGTTTTACGCCATGGACACAAGTATATAATATATATTCTACGTTGAGTTGTACCACATTGCATATCTTCCCTAATAGTTTGGTAACTAATATTTACATGTTGTAAGAACATGTAAGCGCGAATCCTATTGATAGATCTATCGGGTTTGACAACCCCAACCGGGCTAGTCGCTCTAGTATCATAAACGGTTGCATAGTACTTCGTTGTTACTACACTTGGTACAATGTAGGGAGATTTCATAATAAAGGGAATATGCTACATTTATGGTTAAGTATGGTTACCGAAGCGCTCAATAACTTATAGAATATCTTTATTGAAATATTTATAACTATGAAATCTTGTGGTCTATATTTATATCGAAGCTAGCTTTAAACCTATATATCTCACCAACCTTTGTGTTGACTGTTTAAGCATGTTTATTCTCAGGTCCTTAAGAAAGTCTTCCGCTGTTGCATTATCTGAGCAAGCTGTGCATGGAGTCTCATGCTTTTGTTTAAATGAAGTGTTGCATTCAATAAAACATTTGTCATGTATTATATTCGACTGTTATGTCACGTGTGTAGTTTTTGGAAACCAATGTATTATGGGGATTATTTCTTAAATAATCGACCACTTGTTTAAAACATGCATTATGTATAATAATAGTGTACTTTTTATGAAACAAATGCAATATTTTCTAAAACGTATCATATAGAGGTCAAATATCTCGCTATGGGACCAATGAACAATGTACCACGTTTATAGTAATATGGACGGGTCATTTCAAAAAGGGTCCATTTCATCATTCTATCAAGATCAAAGCTCAATTGATGATCCAAGTTGAAGATTAGTGAAGCTAGATACTATATCTACATCATCCATTCTCCATTTTGTAATTTTCTTTCCATTTTAGCACTTGTTCTTGTTTTATCTACGTGTAATGATGAATACTAGCTATTTCATTGATTTTGTTCTTGTTTATCTCATGATAGTTAGCTTAAATTTGTTTGTGTTCACTTGATTATGAATCTCTAATGCAAGGATTTGCCCTAAATCAATTGAATGAAGTTGTTTGAATGAAATACATGAACAAATGTTATTGTGTTAGCTATAGATCCATTGCTATGCATTTATTTTAGGCTTTACTTTGATTGCATATGTTGAGTAGCTCTTTTAGTGATTTGAGAAGTGAATCAATGTGTGCTTCAACACCTTGAGTGATCTAGACAACTAGCTTAAGGATTTCAAGTGATTGTGTTCTTGATATACGTTGATTTTCAATTGGCCTTTAGTCAACATAGTGGTGTTCGATTATCTTAAGTGATTTCAATAGTTGAAGGGTTCTAAGTGATTTCAACCGAAGCATAATCTCAATAACCATTCATGCTTAACTTGATCTTAGAATGCAATGCTTATGTGAATTTGCGAAGTGTTATTTGATTAAGGTTTGGTAGTGATGCTAAACATTTAATAGTTAAACAACTAATGCGACAGCAACTTAGGCAAAACGGGGCAATCCAAGCATAGAGAGGATTAGATAAGTGAACACTATTTGGTTAATTGATTCAGTTCTTAATATTTAGTTACTTGCTATTTGTCACTGGTATTAATTGTTAAGTTTAAGTTTGTTTACTTGTGCACTTTTTAGTTGTTAATTAAAATTAATCAAAACCCCCCAATCAAACAAACCTTAGGACAATTAATAGTTTCAATTATTCGACTTACACCGCTCTCTTGGGACGAACTTGAAACGAATACTTACATTAAGTGCTATAACAACCGGGTTCTAAGTGCTCGTTAGTTATGTGTGCTTATTTGTGATATTTGAATCTTGTGTAAATTGTGAGGGTAAAAAAGGAAAAAACGCAACACATCAGATGGGTCTTGATTTGAGTTAGTTTGAGCTCCTTCTTTATAAACTCCAAACTCTCTCTCTCTAACTTTCTCACTCTAGTTGGTGTGTGTGTTTGTAGAGGTGAAAATGGGAGAGAAGAGCTCCCAACTGATCAAAATACCAACTCAATTCGTCCATGCAAAATTTCAATATGGTCCCCGAAATTATTTATTTTAAAATAACAAAACAGTCCCTCATTCCAGCCACTTGTCACGTCGCGACAGAATGAGGTCGCTGTGCGACCTTCAACTGTTTCTGAATTTCGGGTTGTTACAAAACCTCAAGGTATTATGGAATTTAAACTAAACGTGCATTTCTTATTTTGATTCATTCATAAAAACATTCCATCAAATGAGTTTCTAATGAAATTTCAATTAAAACAAAAAAAAAAAAAAAAAAACTTGTACGGTCCGTGTGTTTTACTTCAAATTTCACGCGGAGTCCATATGTTTTTTTACTCGAGTGGTCACCGTAATTTACCAATATTACGTGGGTGGTCCCTAATACTAACAGATGTTATAAAGGTTCATTAAGTGAAATTTTCGTGGTCCCTGAAACTACACACATTAATCGTTTCAGTTTCACGTTTCGATTTTGCGTTTCAGTTTCACATTTTTGGTTTCGCGTTTTTGTTTCACGTTCCGGTTATCGTGTTTCATTTTTTGCATTTCGGTTTAGCCTTTCGATTTCGCGTTTCGATTTCGCATTTAAGTTTTGATTTTCGTGTTTTCATTTCGCGGTTCGTTTTTGCGTTTCAGTTTCGTGTGTTTCAAATTTGAAACACGAAACCGAAACCCGAAAACCAATACACGGAACTAAAATGGAAATGTGAACCGAAATGTGAAACTAAAATGGAAATGTGATTAGAAACGCGATACCGAAAAGCAGAAACTGAAATGCAGAACTGAAAAGGAAATGCGAAATTGAAACGCGTAAACAGACACCTGAAACGCGAAACTGAAACAGACACTTGATTTCATAACACAAAATCGAAAAGTGAAATGAAAACGCGATAACTGAAACATGGAATTGAAACAAAAACGTGATCTGAAACGCGAACCTAATACAAAAACGTGGAACTAAATGCAAAATCGAAACATGAATCAAAACGTGAAACTTATAAGCGAACCAAAACGCGAAACCAAAAGGCAAACCTGAATCGCGAAAAATGAAACATGAAAACCTAAATGCGAAACCGAAACCCAAAACTGAAATGCGAAACTGGAACGAGAAACTGAAACAGGAAACCAAAATGTGGAACCGAAATGATTAATGCCTGTTAGCGTCGGGAACCACCAAACTAAAGTATTTACTTAACGTACCCTTTTAACGTTTGTTAGCGTCAAGGACCACTCACATAATATTGTTAAATCACAATGACCACCCAAGTTGGAAAAAAAACATAAGGACTCCGTATGAAAATTGGGGTAAAACATAGCGACCACTCAAGTAATTCTTTCTACATCAAACTAATTCCTCTAATAGATTCTACTCCATTAAATAATATATCGTCAACCAAACGGCCTAACTAATAAGATAACTAAATACTCTCCCTGTCTCATATTTATAGTTCACTATTCTACTCTTCTCTCTGAAGGGAAATATATCTTAAAGTAGTGAAAAAGAGAGGTTATCAAAATTTTAGATGCAACTCTTATCTACTCTATATCAGATTCACCATGGGTAAGCCCAGTTTAATTGGTGCTGTTAACATAGGTAAAGTTTTCAACAACTTCTTCATTTCCTGAAATGCGGTTTCAGCTTCGCTTGTCCATACAAAACTCTTTTGCTTTGGCAACCTTTCAAAGTTTTGAAAAATGGTAATTGCCTTTCAGCGGCCTTGGACAAGAAACGTGTTAACGCGGCTAACTTACCCGTCAAACTTTGCACTTCTTTAACCGTCTTAGGCGCAGTCATATTCTCAATGGCTGCTATCTTCTTTGGGTTAGCTTGAATACCCTGCTCAGTGACGAGATAGCCCAAAAATTTTCCTACTGTTTCGCCAAAACTACACTTCGACGGATTGAGCTTCATATTTATTCTGCGTAATGTATCAAATGTTTCCCGCATATCGTCTAAAATACGCGCTTGCATTGTGCTTTTAATTACTAAATGTGATGACCCGGAAATTTTTGACCAAATTTAAATTTAATCTTTATATGATTAACATTTCCGACACGATAAGCAAAGTCTGTAAAACTGAATCTCAAAATTTTTGAACTACTTTCATATATTCAAATACCTTTTGGTTGTTCTTGACAATTCGCGAACAATTATATGTATATAGATACATATATATATATATATATATATATATGTATATATATATATATATATATATATATATATATATATATATATATATATATATATATATATATATATATATATATATATATATATATATATACTATAACTTGAAAACATAACAATGTATTAATTGTTTGATACCGTACATTAAAATTATTGGTTTAAATATTTATTTGAATATATATGATAAGTTGGAATATTAATTGTATGAATAACTTGTGACGTATATTTTAAAACGTGTTTAAAAATATTGAGAATAGATATTAACTTGGTTATGAAACGTTTGATAAATACTATTATATTAATAAATAACGAGACAATGATTTATAGAAGTAAATAATCAAAACACTCGAAAGATTAAGATATACTTTGAGTGATATAGTTTATGGATAATTTAAGGCTATATTTTGACAAAGGTACGTGTCACGAAACGTAAAATGCAAGTTTTCTAAGTGTACGAAAATGCGTTCGAGAAACTAAAATCGGGACATAAGTCGAGTAACAACGTACGAGTCATCGGAACAAAAATTACAGGTCAACTATGCACATGAATTTAATATAATATATAATTAATTATATAAATTAAATATATTATATATATATTTAAATAATATGTCGACAAACAAGAAAACAAAAGTTTGTGAGCTGGATCAGAGGGCCATGCGATCGCATGGCCTTGAAGCACAAATCCCATGCGATCGCATGGGGTACTTTTTCAGAAAAGGTTCTATAAATTGCTCAGTTTTCACACTCTTTCTGTTAATCATATATTACTTCGTATTTATTGCATTTATTATTATTATTATTATTATTATTATTATTATTATTATTATTATTATTATTATTATTATTATTATTATTAAGATTAATATTATTATTAATCTAATTATTATTAATATTATTAATAAAATACTACGACGAGGTTATGAGCGTGTCACTTTCAAAATGGTTTTCAAGCGGGATAGAGCTAAGGAAATTATGGGTTATTGCCAAGGAGGTTATGGGTAATGGTCGGGGGTATAATTGTGAATCAAACTTAGTGTTTATCATCTCCGTTACGTCTACGTACTTTTCTACAATATTGAATCTCAATATTAATACGTAAGCATTTATATTTTATATTTTATAAATTAATAGTGTATACATACTAGTGCTCGAGTGTATATATTTATACATGCTTGTATGCTAAATTTCGTCATTTAACAGTTTATAATAAATCACGAATTAAATACATATATTACGAGTAAAAGGTATATGATATACATGTTTTCGGAAAGCTGGCGAAAAATCAATAACTTTTCATTTAGATATCGAATAGTTTCGAGGAACGAATCAAAAGATATGGTCAACTGAATTATAATTGACATTAATTGGAATTGCTTTTTGAATCTGCAATTAATACTTAAACAACTTGTTTACGAGATTGATAAAATGGATTTTTAAATATTACCAACCGAGTAAATGAATCCTTATATAAGGTACGTCTCGTTTGTTGAATTATTGTCAAAATTGACTTTTTGAAACAACTTTGAATAACTTTTGTATGTCAATTTCGAGCATTAGGATTGTGATACACTATGACCTGACCTAGCTTGATAGACATTTATTGACCAACATATGTTCTCTAGGTTGAGATCTACGATTATTTGATATACCGAGTTTCGGTCACATTACGATGAACAACTTTATGTGCTGCTAAGGTGAGTTTCATTTGCTCCCTTTTTAAATGCTTTTGCAATCTATATTTTTGGGCTGAGAATACATGCACTTTATTTTAAACGCAATGGATACAAGTACAAACTTAATTCTACACTGAGTTTAAACCGAAAATCCCTTAGCTTTGGTAACTAGTAACTGCCAGTACATAGGATGTGGACTGGTGGGCGCGAATAATAGTATATGGATCCATAGGGCTTGACATCCCCGTCCGAGCTAGAGCGCTAGCCTTTTAACGGACGTGTGTTATTTGATTTTAGGACACGTTGGTTGCGTGTATTAAAACGAATGGGGTATTTATCATTATAACATTAAAGTTTAGTTACCAGGGTGCTCTGTTATGTAGAATCTATTGATAAACGTTTCTGGATGAAACAACTGAAATCTTGTGATCCATCTTTATATACAGATTATGCGAAACATACAAACTATGAACTCACCAACCTTTGTGTTGACACTTGTTAGCATGTTTATTCTCAGGTTCCCTAGAAGTCTTCCGCTGTTTGCTTATATGATAGACAAGCTATGTGCATGGAGTCTTATATGGCATATTTTTCAAGGAAACGTTGCATTCACCAAATCATCACCATGTATCTTATTTTGACTGCATTGTCAACGGAAGTACTATTGTAAACTATTATTTACGGTGATTGTCTATATGTAGAAATCATCAGATGTCGAAAACCTTTGATTTAAATATTCATTTATGGTGTGCCTTTTCAAAAGAATGCAATGTTTACAAAACGTATCATATAGAGGTCAAATACCTCGTAATGAAATCAATGAATGACGTATTATCCATATGGATTTGGAGCGATCGTCACACTAAATCATCCACATAAGCCTCGAGGTTGCGCCCAATTTGGGTTTCAAACGCAGTGTCAATTAGCCGTTGGTATGTTGCACCCGCATTGATCAAACCAAAAGGCATCATTATATAAGAAAATATACCTTTGCCTGTATGGAAAGCGGTTTTATCTGCATCTTCCCTAGCCATTGGGATCTGATGATATCCCCTCGCCGCATCCAAAAAAACATTTATACGAAAAGGCATGCAATGATTCCACCTTCAAATCAATTTTTGGAAATGGATAATTATCTTTAGGGCATGCTTTATTTAAGTCTTTGAAATCAATGCACATTCTCCATGAGCCATCAGGCTTTTTCACCAAAACTGGATTCGCAATCCATGATTGATATTGAACTTCGCACAAAATACCAGCTGCCACCAGCTTTGTTACCTCTTCGCATAGCCATTTAGTGCGATCTGTAGCCATACCCCTATGCTTCTGAACTACATGCTTTAAGGCAGGATTAACATTGAGTTTGTGTTCTGCAATATGATGCGGAACGCCAATCATATCGTTCTCGCACCAAGCAAAAACATCCATGTACTCCATGAGTAACTGCACAATCTGCTTTTTTGTATCCGCACTGATATTTAGGCTAACTTTAATTTTTTGATCAGGATACACAATATTAACCACTACCATATTATCCGCAGCATCAGCGCATTCTTGAACTGCACTTTTCACATTTACAGCCGCACAAATAGGGATGACACTCGCCGAACTAATCGTTGCAAAACCTTTACGCGTTGTGAATTTAATCATGCCATGAATGGTAGATGGAACAATTCCGAATTTACCCAACGCGGATCTGCCCAACAAAATATTGTAGCGAGAAGAAGTTCGCATAACATAAAAATCTATTTGTGCTTGGCGCACTAAATTAGCATCATTTTCATCAAAAAGCTCAACATTTAAAGACAATAGCCCTATAGGCAATGAAGATTCTCCCACAAAACCAGTTAGCGAGGCTGCAGTTGGTTGTAAGTTTGCCCTAATACTCTGTGGCAGTTGAACAAAGCATTGCTCATAAACAATGTCAACACTACTGCCATTATCAACATGAACTTTCATTATTGTGATTCCAGTCTGCGCGACTTTGCACAATATTATTATCGGCATCTCAGAGAAATCTTCGCTTTGCATTTTGGGAAAACTTATTGGCACGAACTGCCAATTTTGAAGCATTTTTTCTGATTTTTGATTTCTTCCCCTCTTTTGAGCATTTGCTTGCACAGTGACAGCAGTATCGCGAACATTTCTTTTATCATTCGTCATTTCAACAAACAATCAAATTGCCACAAATTTCGATCGTATTCACCTGTGAATCATTAAAACAATACACAATTAGAATTAAACAAGCCACTTTATTGTTTGATAGCACAAAACAAAAAAAAATTTGAGTTTAATTTTGAACGTGTCCCACGGATGGCGCCAAATGATCAATCCTATATTAAAGAAGTACTTAATTAAGGATTGAGTGCAATGATATTAAGATGGTGAATGGGATGTTTGATGATTGTTTTCGGCCCTGATGATCGTCTTTCACTTTATCAATCAAGTGATCAACCACCCCGACTCGGTCTTGATTGTTAATTAGCATGATTCACCTTAACACAATGTAAAAGTTCCTTGGACAAAGTCACAAGTGAAAATTACAAATGTCTGGGCAAATAGCAGAGAATCAACAACCCATAAATGAGAGGTCAAGCTCTCTATTTATAGTTTCCAGAATATTCGCGGCATGCGGATTATTTAATCATCCGCGCTGACTTAGCGGAAGTAATCCGCAGTCTTTTATTAATGCGCCATATTACCGCTATCTTAACTTTCAGCGAATATGCTAAGTTCCTTTAAATATACTTCGAGTAGCTTCTGCTTTAGCCTTTAGCATTTAATATATATATATATATATATATATATATATATATATATATATATATATATACACACAATACTATGTATATGATCAATCGATATTTTGCACGTGCAGCTTCAATGACATCCGAGTCATTAGCTCCACTTCACCAATCTTTTTTGAACTGGTTGTAAATAGCAATAAAAAGTTTGACTTCTTTTGCCATTTTTCCTGATTTGTTAGTGTAACATCCTCAATTAGGGCCTAGAGGTTTTAATCAAATTTCTCTTAGATTAATATTAATTTATTAATATTAGTGAAATAATAATTTTGTGTTTATAATTATTTAAGTGGTTAGTTGAATACGTTTGTGTCAAGGGTCACAGAACATATTTTCTTATTTGAATTGGACCTCGTTAGGACCGCTTAATGAGGTACAATGTGTTTCCAATAACTGGTAAATACCCGTGTGGTATATGGAATAGGTTTCTCACTATGAAGAAACCCCTAATTTAATATATATACTCATGTAGGTTCTTAACTTGCCATTTTTGGAAAATTGTAACCTAAAACACTCCCTAGCTTTTTAAATCTATGAAATAATTTAGTGAGAATTGAAGATTTAAACTTTGTGTATCTGATTCTATAAGTTCTAAGGATTGCAACAAGGTAATTATCCCTGATTTTGATTAATTTGAAATGGGTATTAATGAGTTTTGTGTAACTTAGGGTTTATAGCTTAATTCTTGATCTTATGTGTTTGGATTGCTTAATTGTTACTTGCTATAGCTCCTATATGTGTTACATGATGTCCTTGAATCAATTTATCGATCATAACATGTTTATATATCGATTTGGGTCGAAAAATACCAAAATAAGCTGAAATTGAATGTTCTGATGTCCTCGTACGAGGAGGACTTCTCGTACGAAGTAGATCTTCTTCGTACGAGGACAATTCTCCTCGTAGAGACAGTTTGACAGATTTTGGAAAAAAACTGAAATGGTCATAACTTTCAAACCGTAACTCCTTTTTTGAAAAATAAACTACCATTTGAATCATCTTGAGGTTTACTTTCCATTGGTAAGATTTTAACACATTAAAATAAAACTTTTTGACAATAGTTACTTGATACATTTTTAACACTTTTCGATTGATCACCAAATTTGATTAACTATGATCAACCAATTCATCTCAAACTTGATGTGTGTGGTGTGTATGTTCAAAATGATAAGTAAAGTAATGTAAAGAACATAGACACGAGGATTTATAGTGGTTCAGGTGGATGTTAACTAATCCACCTTAATCCACTCCCTGATTACACTAATCGGGATTTCTTGCTTCACTAAACACTTTTCTCCTAACCCGGTGGAGATTCGATTTACAAGTCTTCAACTTCTTTGGTAGACAACAAATCTAATCTTTCTATCCCTTTGAAAGACCAACTCCAACCTAGATCAACTTGTCTTCACCTTGGACAAGTATTAATCTTCAAATAAGATTAATCAACTTCCTAAGTCCCTTTAAGGAAGTAGATCACTAAGCTAGCCTATGCTTCTACTAATTGAAGTTACAAGACTCATACACTTTGCAATGATGATCCTAAGACAATACTAGGACATACATTAAACTAAGTAAACTCACAAGATAAATAATTTTGATTAGTAAGTTTACAACAACTAAATTCTATATCTATAATATCATAGAATCTTCTCTTGTTTGATCACATTTGAGTAGTAATTAAAGCACTTGTAATCTCTGGAAATAAGCCTTTGAAATATGCAAGAGGGTCAGCTTCAAATGCTCTTCAATGCTTGCTATTTATAGTGAGATTCAAAAACTAGCCATTGTCACACGGTCGACCGTGGTTCGACCGCGCGTACCTCAGTCCAAAATATGTATCCGTTGTATAGCCGTTTGACTCAGATTTGAACACCACATTTTGGAATCTTTACTCCATCTAGCACCTGCAAAAGAAACCTAATTTCCTATACAAGTACTATATGCATTAAGTGTGTGAGATTTGGTATTATTGAGTGAAAATGACATAACACTCCAAATGTGGTAAACCCAACATTCTTGGAGAAGTGTCTTGATTGACATTTAGGGTAATCTCAGTTTTGATCAAGACTTAGTTAGGTTCATTAATGCATTTGGTTCAAATCTAAAGACTAGTCAACATGTCATTAACTTCCTAGTTTCAATTAATCACAAGTCATATTCATTTTAAGACTAAGTAGAGATTAATTGAATGATGTCTTTGTAAATCAACATTAAGTGTATAAAGACATCAATGTTAAGTCATACTTGGACAAGTAACACAATATGTTACTTATACAAGACCAAATAGATTATTGACCATTATTGTTTTGTGAACCATTACACTTAATTCATTGGAGTAAACTAGTTACTTGAATCCTAGTATTCTAACTAGTAAAGACGTAGCAAGCATATTAATCAAGTTGGCAAATTAATGAGTATTAAACATATTAGCAAGTATCAAGTAATATTGATGTTGAAGCAGTGGTATATGAAATACTATTAATTTTAATACGAAATACGGTACAAATTGTAGTGACCCGAACTTTTCCATGTTTATATATATATTAAATGAAATTGTTATTTACATGATTAAGTGTTTCCAACATGTTAAGAAATCAAACTTGTTAAGACTTGATTAATTGAAATAGGTTTCATATAGACAATTGACCACCCAAGTTGACCGGTGATTCACGAACGTTAAAACTTGTAAAAACTATATGATGAAATATATATGGTTATATATATAGTTAACATGATATTATGATATGTAATTATATCATTAAGTATATTAACAATGAACTACATATGTAAAAACAAGACTACTAACTTAATGATTTTGAAACGAGACATATATGTAACGATTATCGTTGTAACGACATTTAATGTATATATATCATATTAAGAGATATTCGTACAACATAATATCATGATAATATAATAATTTAAAATCTCATTTGATATTATAAACATTGGGTTAACAACATTTAACAAGATCGTTAACCTAAAGGTTTCAAAACAACATTTACATGTAACGACTAACGATGACTTAACGACTCAGTTAAAATGTATATACATGTAGTGTTTTAATATATATTCATACACTTTTGAAAGACTTCAATACACTTATCAAAATACTTCTACTTAACAAAAATGCTAACAATTACATCCTCGTTCAGTTTCATCAATAATTCTACTCGTATGCACCCGTATTCGTACTCGTACAATACACAGCTTTTAGATGTATGTACTATTGGTATATACACTCCAATGATCAGCTCTTAGCAGCCTATGTGAGTCACCTAACACATGTGGGAACCATCATTTGGCAACTAGCATGAAATATCTCATAAAATTACAAAAATATGAGTAATCATTCATGACTTATTTACATGAAAACAAAATTACATATCCTTTATATCTAATCCATATACCAACGACCAAAAACACCTAAAAATACTTTCATTCTTCAATTTTCTTCATCTAATTGATCTCTCTCAAGTTTCATCTTCAAGTTCTAAGTGTTCTTCATAAATTCCATAAGTATAGTCTCATAAAAATCAAGAATACTACCAAGTTTGCAAGTTTACTTCCAAGCTTTCTAATCCATTCCAAGTAATCATCTAAGATCAAGGAACCTTTGTTATTTATAGTAGGTTATCTTTCTAATTCAAGGTAATATTCATATTCAAACTTTGATTCAATTTCTACAACTATAACAATCTTATTTCGAGTGAAAATCTTACTTGAACTGTTTTCGTGTCATGATTCTGCTTCAAGAACTTTCAAGCCATCCAAGGATCCTTTGGAGCTAGATCCATTTTTCTCATTTCCAGTAGCTTTATCCAGAAAACTTGAGGTAGTAATTATTCCATAACATCATTCGATTCCTACATATAAAGCTATCTTATTCGAAGGTTTAAACTTGTAATCACTAGAACATAGTTTAGTTAATTCTAAACTTGTTCGCAAACAAAAGTTAATCCTTCTAACTTGACTTTTAAAATCAACTAAACACATGTTCTATATCTATATGATATGCTAACTTAATGATTTAAAACCTGAAAACACGAAAAACACCGTAAAACCGGACATACGCCGTCGTAGTAACACCGCGGGCTGTTTTGGGTTAGTTAATTAAAAATTATGATAAACTTTGATTTAAAAGTTATTATTCTGGGAAAATGATTTTTCTTATGAACATGAAACTATATCCAAAAATCATGGTTAAACTCAAAGTGAAAGTATGTTTTCCAAAATGGTCATCAAGATGTCGTTTTTTCGACGGAAATGACTACCTCTTTAGTAATTGACATGTAACTTAAATTTTCGACTATAAACCTATACCTTTTCTATTTAGATTCATAAAATAGAGTTCAATATGAAACCATAGCAATTTGATTCACTCAAAACGGATTTAAAACGAAGAAGTTATGGGTAAAACAAGATTGGATAATTTTTCTTGTTGTAGCAACGTGAAAATTGGTAACAAATCTATATTAATCATATCCTAGCTAACTTATATTGTATTTTACATGTATTCTAATATATTATGTAATCTTGGGATACCTTAGACACGTATGCAAATGTTTTGACATATCATATCGACCCATGTGTATATATTATTTGGAACAACCATAGACACTCTATATGCAGTAATGTGGGAGTTAGCTATACAGGGTTGAGGTTGATTCCAAAAATATATATACTTTGAGTTGTGATCTAGCCTGAGACGTGTATACACTGGGTCGTGGATTGATTCAAGATAATATATATCAATTTTTTTCTGTACATCTAACGTTGGACAACTAGTTGTAGGTTACTAACGAGGACAGCTGACTTAATAAATTTAAAACATCAAAATGTATTAAAAGTGTTGTAAATATATTTTGAACATACTTTGATATATATGTACATATTTGTTATAGGTTCGTGAATTAACCAGTGGCCAAGTCTTACTTCCCGACGAAGTAAAAATCTGTGAAAGTGAGTTATAGTCTCACTTTTAAAATCTAATATTTTTGGGATGAGAATACATGCAGGTTTTATAAATGATTTACAAAATAGACACAAGTACGTGAAACTACATTCTATGGTTGA